>NW_002196585.1:0-105261 GCF_000006515.1 Cryptosporidium muris RN66 | reverse complement strand
TGATTCTATTACTATTGGTTCAAAAACAATTATTCCAACTGATAAATTTATATTTAATTCAAACTTATTAAATGAATATAATAAATCAAAATTAAAAAAATCTACTAAAGAATCAAAAATCCCTACTTCTGTAGGCTCATCATACCATTAACTGGAACATGTAATCATATAAAAAATCATATAGATGGATTAGATTTCCTTGTTGTAATAATGTATATCCATGTCATATATGTCATGATAAAGCAAATCCTGATCATAATAGTGAATGGGGTAAACAAATGATATGTGGTTATTGTAGTAGAGAACAAATATTTACAGAAAAATGTAAATTTTGTCATCTTACATTAACAGGTAATAATTCTGGAAGTAAATTTTGGGAAGGTGGTAAAGGATGTCGTAATCCAATTACTCTTAGTAATAAAGATAGTCATAAATATAAATTACTTAATAAAAAAAAAATTAAATAAATCTTCAATCATATTATAGAATTATATATTATATTTATAACTTCTAATATAAATAATATATATATCATTACAAAAGATATATCCTCAATATCTTCAATTATTTTATATAATCCAAATATATTTAAAAAGTACCAATTATATATTATATATTTATTTATTAATAATATTAATTTTATTAATATTGAAATCCAAATATAAAATTTCTTTATACGTATATAAATCTTTGATATTATCTTTAAATATATATTTATCATATTTCTTATTAATCTTAATATATCATCTTGTATATTATTTTTCATATATTTATGTTTCCATAATTTTAAAAAAGATTTCATTGTATTATATTCTGAATTCATATCTAATATTAAATTTGGTATTATAGATATATTTCTTTTTATATTAAATTTTATATTATAATAATCATTATTTATTTGTTTAATAAATATTATTGATATATATAAATAATTATCTAAATATATTTGTTTTCTTTTATATGACAAATTATTTATCTTATTATCTAAATTTCTATTTCTTAAAATTCTTAATAATTTCTTATTATTTATACATCTTAAACAATATAAAAATAATATATCTTTTTTTTTTTTCTCTATTTCCCAAAAATTACAATTACATATAGTTGAAATATATACAATGTATTGAATATCTTTATTATTAATATAATCATTCCATATTAAATCATTATATATTGTCTTATTATTTATTAATTCTAATTTTCTATAATTTCTCATATCATTCCAATATTTCCCAAATATATTATTTTGAGATATTTTATATATATTAATAATATCAATAATAATTAAATTCATTTTATATAATAAATCATTATTCTTCTTATTTTCTTTATAACTTATTTTATTCTTTATTATCTCTAAATTACTTATATTAGTAATTATATTTAATCTATTCTTTTTATTTAAATCATATTCTTTATATATAAATAATAAATTCAATATTAATATTATCAAAATTTTATTATTTATTTTCTTCATTATATCTTTTAAATATTTTATATATAAAATAATAATTAAAGTAAAATCAAAATTACCACACTATATTATAAATCAAGTTTATTTCGAACAAAAAAAGAAAAAAAAAACAAAACAAAAGTAATAAAAGTAACTTTTTATTAATATATCTTACATTATTTAAATAAAACTTCTAATATGAAAAAAAAATCTATTAAACAAGTTTTATTCTTATTTATAATCATATTTCTTATTTATATTATTAATCAAAGATCTTATTCCTCTTCAAATGAGTTTATTCATAATAAATATATACAGAATAAAACAAATATATATTATTATTTAAATAAAATCAATCTTCTTAAACATTTATTTAAATCTAAAATAAAGAAAAAGGAAAATCTTATTACAAATCAATTAAAAAATAATGCAACTATAGTACTTGAATATAATCTAAATATTATTTGTAATTATTTAATCATTATTTTATTTCCATGGGATCTACCAGTCATATGTATTAATTCACAAGATAATCAAAGTGATCTACAAAAAATTAAACTTTTAAATAACACTAATTATTTCAATTTTTTGGAAAAAGATATTGATATATTCTCAGAATCTCAACATAAATTTATAGATTTATTTAATCAATATATTAAAATAGAATCTAATTTTAAAAATCAATACCAATCTCAATATCAACCTCAATATCAACCTCAATATCAAATCGAATATTTTATACAATCATATATAGAAACAATTATAGATAATTTAACAACCTTAATCATAAATCCTAATTGTATCAATATTCATTTTAAAAGTCTTTGGAAATATATATTTTATTTATCTATCATTATTAAATATTATCATAAAAATATATATCAATTTTCATTTCTCAAAGAAATACTTACTCAATTATATTATTTTTGTATATATATAAATACAAAAAAAAGTCAACATCTTCTTCAAAAAACAAACTTATTAGAATTAATTCAATGTTTTCTATCTATTCCATATTACCAAATTAAAAATTCTGAATTTATCTATTTACATCAAATATGTATATTTCAATATATTAATCTAATTCAAGATCAACAAATATATAATCTAGTTAAAGACAATCAACATATTAAACAAATTCAAAATATTCAAAAATTTATAAATATTATTATTTATAATATTTCTAAATTTTATTATAATTATCTTAATTCTTTCAAAATTCTATATTCTCAACAAAATCAAAATATTCAAAATATATTCAATATATATACAATTAATCAGATTAATTATCAAATAAATATGCTCATTACTATATATAAGCAATTTTTAGATATATATATATCAAGAATTTCTTATATTAAAGATATTTTTATTAATAATCATTATATACAAATTATAATACAAGATTATCAATTAATTCCAATCAAAAAAGAAATTTTTCATATAAATTTATTAAAACAAAAATATCTTCATATTATTTCTATTATATCATTACAAAATAATATATTCAATATATTTCAGAATAATTCAAATATTTTATTATTTCAATTTTATAATTTAATTATAGATTATATATTTAATTGGATTAATCCATTATTAAGAAATATTAAAGAAATTAAATGGCTTTTAATTAATATATGGGATATGATATTCTCAATATTTATTATCATTTGTATTACAATATGTTTCTGTATTATTCCATGTATAAATAAAGATAAAGAGATTCAAAATAATAGGATTCATTGGATTTCAATAAGAAATATTTATATAGGATCTTTAATTATGATATTTATTTATTTAATTTTAATATTAGGTATAATATTGGAATATTTTAGTAAATTATCATATAATTATAGATATACTTATTTTAATAATATAAATAATTTAATAATAAAGTTTAGATATACAAATATACCAGATTTTATTATATCTATAATAACAATGATTTTAATTTTCCAATGGATTATTATTTGGTTTAAAAGTAAAATCGCGATGACGAGCATTTTAAATATAAGTGTAGATCCAGACTAGGAAAAATATGTTTTATTTAGGACTCTTAAAATTGACAAATTATAACTTTATATGATTATAACCTATATATAATAATTATTATATAATCCAAAAATTGTTTTTTAAATTATAAAGATTTATATATATATATAAATTTTCAATATAAGAAAAAAAAAGAAATCTATAATTATATTAATTTGAAATATTCCAATTTTCTTTTTTTTTTTGGTTATTTTTATTAATATATAGATTGGTAATATTCTAATTTAATATTAAATAAAAATAAAGGAAGAAGGTACAAATTTTGATAATATTTAATAATTACTATATAATACAAAGGGATTAATTGTGATGATGATATAATAAAATTGAACAAATATTTCGACATGAATTTAGAAAATACAAAAAATGTGGAATCTAATTATTGGCATTTATCTAAAGAAGATATGAATTCTAATAATATTATCGATTATATAAATACGAAAAATAAAGTATGTATTGATAATATAATAGATAATAATAATAGAATTGGTAATAGTGATAATAATAATAATAATGATAATAATAATAATAATAGTGATACAATACATCCAATAATAACAAGAAATTGGCAAATAATAGATAATATTACAAATATAATTGATACAAATGATATAATGATTAATCACTCATCAAATAATAATGATATAGATGATAATAATAGAATATGTAATGAAGATAATTCTGAAGAATGTAAAAAAATGATTGAAGATGAAGAATCAAATAATAGATTACCATTATCTCATTTTAATAAACAATGTTCAAGATTAGAAGATAAAAGTATACTTGGAAAAACTCCAAAGAGAATAAAAATAATAAGTGAAGAAAATAATAATACAAATAGTACATCATCTTCTATACATTCAAATTGTCATTTACCTTCTTTATCATGGATAAATAATAATTTAACAAGTCCTAGATCAGAAAATCATACAATTACACCTTCTCCATTAAATCATACATATTGTCAATATACATCAACAATACCATCATCAATATCAACATCTTCAACTAGTAATATTCATAATTATCATAGAAATAGAGATATTGATACAGATGATATAGATGGTGATGATGAAATTGATGAAGATGATGGTATTACATGTGATGATGAAGATGATGAAGATATTGATAGAAATAATAAGAATAGAAATTTATCACTATTTAACAATAAACAACAAAATAGTATATTTTTTATTAAGAAGAATACATCAAATAATATAAATTGTAATAATAATGAACAATTTAAAAGTGGTTATAAAGGTGTATCATGGAATAAAAGAATGCAGAGTTGGTTAGCATTTTGGACAGAAGGACAAAAACGTCGTAGTAAAACATTTAACTCGAAAATATATGGTTTTGAAGCAGCTAGAAGTGAAGCAATTGCATTTTTAAAAGCTAAACAAAATGAATTACAAAATATTGGTCAAATAAATAAGAAATCAAATACACAATATCTTAATACAACAAATAATGAAAATGATAGGCATAATTGTGAAGATTTTCAAAAGAAATCAATCCATTTATTATATTTACCTAATAATAATGATTATCATAATTTAGGTTATATAAATAATAATAATAATATTATAAATAATCATGATATGTATATTAATGGAAATCCAATTACATTATCAACAAATTGTAGAGATAATAATTTCTTACAGTCATCAAATTTATTATCTACATATACATATAATAATAATATTACCGAGAAATTACCAAAGATTCCATATCCAAATATATATGATGAGAATCCTATTACACAATATTATAGTTTACAAGAAACACAATCAACATCACCAGCACCTATAAAATTTTATAATATAAATAATACAACAAATAATGATAATATATTAATTGATGGAAGAAAGATATCAATATTAAATAATAACAATAATAATAATAATAATAATAATGAAATAAAGATTCCAACAATTACATTAAGTAATGAAGTTGGTATATCAAATAAAGAAAAAATAAATAACATAGATTATAATAAGTCTTTATCATCTTCAACTTCTCTTTTACAAATAGCATTAAATTCAATAAATAATAATGATAATAATAATATATCATGTAATATTGGAAATATAACAAATAATACTTTACAAGAAAATAATTGTACAAGTGAAGCTATTAAATATATATGGAATAATAATCAATTATCAAAAAATATGACGAATGAAAATAATAAAGAAAATTGTGATTTGGATATAGAGAAATCAAAAATAAATGGTACTATAACAAAGAATGATGAGATGAATAATAATTTAATGTTAGATAAGGAAGTTAATAACTCATATAAAGATGAGGACTTTTGTAAGAATAGAATTTTTGATAATAACAATAGTTTAAATAAAATTTCAATACCATTAATTAAACCATTTGAAGAAATTTCACAATTTTATGGAGATATAAATGATGGAAATAATTGTTCAAATATATTTAATTTTAATATATTTGGAAATAATGCAAATAATAATTCTCATTTAATAAACCATATAAATTTTGATAATAAAAATAGTGGAGATAATAATACATTTGAATATAATATATCTAATATAGGTAATATTTTGAATTATGATAAAAATAAAGACAAAAATATTAAAGAAAATAATATAGTTAAAGTTGATGTAGAAAAGTTGGACTCAATTGAAAATGACAACAATAATAGAATTGGTAATGGTGATAATAATAATAATGTTACAGAAGAAGAAAATATTACAGTGGATCCTTGGTCTTTTTCAAATCATGGTTCATATATACCAATAACATATAGATTTATAAAGGCATCTGGCTCAACATGTACTGACTCATAAATATAAATCTTTAAGAAAGAATAAATTAGAATTTATTCATATATAAATTATTATTAAAGAAATCAAAGTATTAAAAACTTTTTTTTTTTCTTTTGCATTTCTGAATACATCATTTTGGCTAGAATAAATATTCACATTAGACATTTGTTTAGCTGTTGTTTTACTAGTCTATCATTATGGATATTAATTAGTATTTCATTCTATTACAAAAAAAAAAGAAATTATAATATTAGTAAGAAATATAGTAAAGATTAATTACAACATTTAATAACTTACTTCATTAAATAAATCTTCATTTATTGAGTTTTCATTTATTTTTGATGAAATTTCCCAATTTACTAGTTCATTTATAAGATTAAAAAAATAGTTCTTAATACCATCTTCACTAAGACAATGAATTGCAAATGTCTTTAATATTTGAGATACTTTAGAATATATTTCTGGGTTATTTATTATTTGATAAACCTAAAATATATAATAATTTTTATTTTTATTATTTTCTAATAATTATTTTACAAATAAAATTATTTAACAAAATTTATTTAACCAACATTTTTAAGAAATTCACTTTCATTTGAAAATCCCAAAATAAGTCCCAATTTTTTAAGAGGTAAATCATAAAATTGATGAGATCTAATTGATCTTTCTGATTGTAATATTATTGAACCTAAAATAAAAAAAAAAAAAAAATAAAGATAATAGATAATATAGATTATTATAATCTACATAATAATAATAAAAGAATATATAAGTTCTCTTAATATTATTTTATTAATTAAACATTACCAGATAAAAGAAGCATTCTAAGACGTGTGGACCAAGGACCAACTCCAGGAAGATCAAGGGATATTTTACTTTGATTTAATAATTTAAGCCATTTCTCAAAGTATATTATTTCTTCACGACAAATATAATCAGAATTACATAATAATTTTCTTTGAAGATCTCTAGAATACTTTTTACATGATATCTTATTAGAATCAACAATATATACATTACTTTCAATTTTTGAATTATTTTTTATTTCATTATATAACCAACATGAAATATCAATTCGCGATTTATCAGTATAACGTCCAATAAAAAATATTTCATTTCTTTTTTTATCCCATTGACTTTTTATTAAATCAAAATACTTATCATTTATTATATTATTATTTTTTAATAAATTATTTATTGCATATGATCTAGCTAATTTCTCGTTATTATCAAGATGATTAACATATGGTATAGCAGCAATATCCCATGTGTATTTATTATTACTTGATATAGATAATAATAAACCAGGTGGATTATTATAATTATTATTATAAGTACAAATACATTGTAAACTATTAAATATATGTTCATATAATTTTAATATAGATTTATTCTTAATATTTATAACTTTTATTTTATTACATGGTATATTACATTTAATATATCCAATACAAGGATGTATAAAATTAGTACTATTCATATTAATATTTATTAAAAAGTTATCAACAAATATCTGAATATAATTACAATATTCATTTATATCCAAATTATTATTATAATTAGATAGATTAAATATATTTATTGAACTATTAAATAAAAAAAGTGAAGATTTTTCATTATTAAAATTATTAGATATTTCATTTTTCAATAAATTACGTATTTTAATTGATAAATTTGAACTTGTAATACATTTTTCTATATATGGATTTTTATCAATAGAATGCCATATTTGAGGACAATCATCATAATGTAATAAAATATCTAAATTTTTTGTATAGATATTTTCTTTATTATTATTAGTGTGATATTCATGAATAGATGAATAATAAGAATTGATTATATAAATAGTTTCATAGATATATTTTATTGTATGTTTAATATCACGAAATTTAATTTTTTTAGGTTTAATTCTATGATCTTTTACACAATATATTTCAGGTTTTAATGAATATATAATATCTTTATTTTGCCCAATATCTATTATAGGTTTATATTTTATTTTTAATCTTAATCTTATAAGTGTATTTTGAGTAATCATTGATTTATTAAAAAAATCTAAAACATTATCAACAAGTTCTGTTGGACTTTTATTATTATATATATCTTTAAAAATTTTCAAATTATTTTGTATGTAGTTATACCAATATATATCACATAATTTTAAGAAATATTTATTATTATAGTCAGAATAATTAAGAAAAGATAATAAATTATCTGAAAATATCCAATCACTATATATTTCATTATCATTTATAAAATTAAAATGATCAATATCTTTATCTTTATATTTAAATCCAAAATTAAGCCTTAAATTTATTAATTGAGTATAATATATAGTTATAAATGCTAATATTTCAAAAATACTAAATATTGTAATGATTTTTCTCATCCCTAATGTATATATAATTACTCATTTATATTTATTTAAAGTTTTATATCATTTTTATTAAATTAATTAAAATATTTATAAAATATTAAAAATTAAGAAAAAGGCGCCTATATTTTTATTTTTATTTTAGGCGGTAATTTTTTTCTTTAAATAAATTATTTAGTAAATTTATAATATGAAGTATTTTATTAAGGTAAGTTAATAAACAAAGAAAGAAGGAAAAAAAAAAAAAAAAAAGAGACAAAAAAAAGAAAAAAAAGGGAGAAAAACGAAGAAATCTATGTAATATAAATAATTAGTTCAATGAATAATCATATAATAAAATCATTATATAAAAGTAAACCAGATACAGCTAAAAAAATATTAAAAAGATTAAAGAAAAAAAAGTATAAATTAAATAAAATAAAGAGAAATAAAAATAAAAGTGATATAATTGAAAATAAAAATAAATATGAAAATGAAATAGATAATTTAAATAATACAGAAATAGAATATATACCTTTAGAAGTAGATAATAAACTTTTAGAATTATTTGGTAATGTTTATCAGAAATTATGTGGAGATGTAGTAAACTATAATATACAAGATATTGAAGATAATGATATAATAAATGATATTAATTGTAATATGCAGAATAATGAAATATTAAATGAAGTTGCTTCAGAAGATATTAAATTAGATAATAAGAAAAAAGAGAAATTAACAATTACAGAATTAAAATATAAAACAAATCATCCAGAAGTTGTTGAAATTTGGGATACAACTGCTCATGATCCAGAATTATTATTAGCAATGAAATTATCATTAGGATCTGTTAAAATACCACAACATTGGTCATCTAAAAGAAAATATTTACAAGGTAAACGTGGAATCGAAAGACCACCATATAAATTACCACCTTATATAGAATCAACAAAAATAGCGGAAATTCGTTCTATATTACTTGAAGCTGATAATAAATTATCTATGAAACAAAAACAAAGACAAAAAATTCGACCAAAACTTCATAAAATGGATATAGATTATCAAGTACTTTATGATGCTTTTTTTAAATATGCAAAAAAACCATTTTTATCATTATTTGGAGATTTATATTATGAAGGAAAAGAATATGAAATGCGTTATAAAAATATAAAACCTGGAAATTTATCTAATAAGCTTAAAGAAGCATTAGGGATGCAACCAAATTGGCCACCACCTTGGATAGTAAAAATGCAAAAGTGGGGACCACCACCTTCTTACCCAAATTTGCGTGTACCTGGTGTTAATGCACCAATTCCAAATGGTTGTGAATTTGGTTTTCGTCCTGGTGAATGGGGTAAACCACCTGTTGATGATAATGGTATTCCATTATGGGGTATATTACCTCCTGAAGATGAGGAGATTAAACAAGATGATACTCATAATATTTATTGGGGTGAATTAGAAGAGGAATATTTAGAAACTGAAACATTAAATAATGAATTAGAATCTGAATCTATTAATAATATTATAGATGATGAATCTAATATTAAAGATTCATCAAATATAACAAATTTACCATCTAATTTAATTTTAACTCAAACAAATCAAAAGAATATATTATCTAAATCTCATATAAACTCAAAAGATGAATTAAATGATTCAAAAAATTTATATTATACACTTGAAAAACAATCAATATCTATTGATAATAAAGGAATATTTCCATCTTCTCATATATATCATTATTCTACAGGATATAAATGATTGATATTTAATAAAATATTAATATATATTTTAGATAATATTAACTAATAAGATAAAATATAATATATAAAATAATAAAAGTATATTTCATAAAGGTAATATTTAATTTTTTTTTTTTTAATTTATTTCGAAGGATAAATATTTAATATCTTATTATATTTCTAGATGAATTCAACTATATTGTTATATATTTATATATTATATTAGATATATTTTATTATTTTACAAAATAATAATTGTATCAGAGTTATTCTATTATCAATTACTAAAAGTAATTATAAAATAACATAATTCTTCTGTTACTATTTTCACAAGGTTGACCTACACTTGTTGATTTACTATTTATAATATCTATTGTTTCATTTAATTTATTCTGATATGTTTGAACTCTTTCACTTACACTGTAGTAATTTATACAATTGTCTAATTAACTTTTTTAATTTTCCACATTCATATTTAATGGATCTAGATTACTACTCGTATATAATAAAGAAAAAAGTTCTTCATTCATAGTTAGAGATTCCTCAACCTCTTGTAATTCTTGTTGATAACTTAATAATTGGCTATTAAGATGTTTTGCTCTTACATTTAGTTCATCAATTGTTATTAATTGTAATATTTGATACACACATCATTATTTAATTTAATTAGTGTCATTGAAGAATATGAAGTATTAGTCTCTTCCTTATAAAATACTACAGGTATAAGAAGTAGAAGAAATAGTTTAATATGAATACTTTCAAGGTTTATATCTAACATTGAGATTCTGTGTACTAAATCAAATTATTTAAAAGATTTTAACAGATAAAAAGTACTCTAACCTATAACACAGTATAACGGGAACTCACAAAATATTAAATTGGATCTATAAGATAATAAACTTTAGATACTCAAATTTATAATTACTTATTTAAGGTAGGGTTTTACTTTAAATGATTCTTATAAAATTAGATATAAAAATATTTTATTTAAGTAATTAATATTTAACAATTTTAGTAATTTTAATAATTTTTAATAACTTTTAATAATTTTCATATCTCCTTTTCAAAATTAGTTTTAATGGCATTTTTTTATTAATAATATTTATACCTGAGATATATTAGTATTACTTAAGTCTAATATTATAATATTAATTTTTACTTTTAAGATTTTGTCTGAAAGTGACTTTTTTAAAAATCTACTGCATGTTCTCAATTTGGCGGTAAATTAATCAGTAACTTTGTGGTGTAAGTACTAAAATATATAATGGGGGGGGGGAGATGGAGGAAAATAAAAAGTAAGGTAATTTCTTTTTTTTTTTCTTCTTCTTCTAAATATATAGAACTCTGAGAATGCGAAATAAAAATAAAGTTAATATTATAAGATAGGAAGAAAAAAAATTATTAAGAATTTTAATATATCGTATTAGATATATATCGTATATATATATATATATATATTATATTTGGATAGTTTTTTTTTTTTTTTAAATAATATTATAAGAATGGCATCTAATCTTAATAATAATAATATAATAAATAGAAGAAATAGAAGAAAGAGTAATAAACCAAAGACATATTCTAATTTACAAAGTGATGATGATGATACTTTTTGGATTAATGTAGATAATGAATATTTTTCCAAAATAGATAATAAGATTTCTATTATTCCAAATTTTCATATAAAAACCGCAAAGTTTATAATACAAGAAATTAATAGATTATATGAATATGAAGATAATTTAACTGAGTCATATAATGAAAAGGAATATGACAAAAATTTAAATGGAAGTTATTCAATTTCTAATAATTATTCCAAAAGCACATTTTTGTATATTTTAGATGGTCTAAATGGATGGTTAAATCCTAACTATAATGGGGATATTTTAAATAATAATTTGAATGATAATAGATCTACTTTATTTGATAATATAGATTATATGTCATATAGTAATGTATTTTATGATCCATTAAAACATTCTCATAAATGGTCTGGGCAACGTTTAATACCACCAAATTACAAAGTTCGGAAATTATCTTGTATAAGACTTTCATTAAGTATCCCACCTTTATTTGAACCATCAGATTTTCCAGTTGAATGTTTTTATTGTAAAAATGTAAAGGAATTATTAATTAGTTTAATACATGGTATAAGTATTAATAAGTGTGTAAATAAATTAACAGATTTTAATGTAAATAAAGGTGATTTTTATGAATCCAATTATTTTGGATTAAAATCTGATTCTATTTATAATACATGTATGTTACCTGATATTATATCAGGGCCTTATTGTGAATGGAAAAATAATATAGATAATATGAAAGGAAATGGTTTTTTTGGATTTCCTGAAGAATGTAATTATTCTAATTTAAGAAATTCTTTACTTGATACGAGTGATTTATTTGAATCAGGAAATATAGAAGAATTTATGAAGAATATAAATAATGCTAAGATAATTTTATTAAATAAGATAGAAGATAATGATGAAATATTAAAAGTGAATAATGATAATATTGAATATTTAGATAATGGATGTACTTTATTAAGAGATGTTAACATTTCAGATTATAATATAAAAGTTAATCAAGATAATATAAATAATTTATGTAATTTATCAAATACAGAGAATATAACGTTGAATATAAATGATAAAGAGTTTATAGAAGAGAATAATAAAGTAAATTTTAATGATAATTTGGTAGACAATCATGTATATGAATATTTTAAAGATGATATTGTAAAGAATAATACAACTGAATATAAAGATTTACAAAAAGATTTTAATAAGTTATTATTAAATAGGAAGAAAATAAATAATGATTTAAAAGATTTGGATAATATTAAAGATAATTCAAGAATATATATTTCTGGAATAGATGATAATAATAATAATATAGATTTTGTTAATAACAAATCTGAACCTTTAATAATGAATACTTCAACTATAATTGGTATAGGTTTACAGGATAGATCAGATTCAAGATATTTTAATAATATGAATAAAATTCCTGTTGAGAATTTGAAACCAATAGCAGATTTTAGATCTAATGATGATTCAAGCAGTATTTTTAGTTTTGAAAAATTATTTAATGACAGTTTTTCGAATTCAAATAATGATTTTTTTTCTAGTGATATGAAATTATATCCAAGATTTGAAAAAACATCTTCAGAATCTTCTAATTTATCATCTATTTGTAATTCAAATAATAAATATATATTTTCAGATGATTTATATTCTAAAGATAATATTATAGAAGATAAATTAAATTATTTAAGATATAATAAAATTGGAGTTACTAATTTAAAGAGAGAAGATATATTAAATATGAAGAATATACAAGATAATATTAATTTAGATAATATCAGAATTAATGAATCATATGAATATTTTAATGAAAAAATGAATTATAAATTACAATTAAATCAGAATATAAATAAGAAAGATAGTAATCAATTTATTGAAGATAATTTATTTAAATCTGAATATAATTTGGAACAATCATCATATTCTTCTAATTTATATTTACTTAATAGAGAAGTTATATATTTAAGAGATATAATTAATTCATTAATTCATCGACTAATATATATATTAGATGAGAAAGTTAAATTATTTGATTGTATATTAAATAGAATAGAGAAAGAAATTAAACCAAATTTAAAATTTTGGAAGGATAAGGAATATGATTTGATTAAATTATATAAAAGTCAAGAATTTAATAATAAATATAGTTATACATTGCAGAGGCAAAGCATTGACTTGGAAGTAATTAGGTTAGGTTGCCTTGACTCACAGCACTTACCTAGTGAATGGCAAGAAATTGCCTTATGCTCTATCTGTGGTAATAATACTGATTGGGATGAGGATCCTATCTTTTTTTGTGATGGATGTTATCAACCAGCTCATCATTCATGTGTAAATCCTAGAAGATTAATAATAATAGATAATATTAATGATAATAATGGTGATAGGAATTTAATTGAGGATCAATGGTTTTGTGATGTTTGTATAAATATACAAGAACAATTAGGTGGTCATATACCATTAGCTTCATTTGTAATTAGGAATATTGCAGGGCCTAGAAATTTAGAATCTCAAAATAATGCAATAAAATTAATAAATGAAAATATAAATTGGTTTATTTCACAATTAACACATTATGGTGTATTATCTTTAACTAATAGAAATCTACATAATAAAGACAATCATGATAATTTAATATTTAAATATTCTACAGGAGGTATTCATTTACCATGGATAGAATATTGGAGGATTCCAGAATATAATGATATTAGATGTAATATAAACTCTGAATTAAATTTAATAAATAATTCTAATAATGATGTAGTCCGAATTATTGATAAGAAAAGAGGAAGGCCAAGGAAATTTTCTAGGTCTATTTCTTTAAATAATGAAAAAGTTATTAATAATAATGATAATCAACAATATAATTTTATTGTAGTACTTAAGGAACAAGATAATAAATTAGAAAATAGTAAATATAAAGTAGATAAGAAATCAAGTTGTAATTATTGGACTCCTCCATTTAATGATGTTCCATACAATTTGGCTGATATGAGTGTATTTATTAGACAAATATTAAATCCAATAAAATGGTATAAGGATATAAAGAATTATTATATGATAAATTTTACACCTCCACCAGAAATAATCTCTTTTATAGGTGATAATATTTTATTTCCTAATTTAGAATTACCAGATTTAATAAGAAATTTATTATCTAAGAATATTAATGATATAGATAAACTGGATGATTTGGATAATGAAGATTATAGAATTCCATCTATATATTTAGAACATAATGAAATAATTAGAAAATTAATTAATAAAAATATAATTTTACCATTTAATAATTTAGAATTTGGAAATGATGTAAAGTTAGATAAATCAAATATTGATAAAATAATGATAGATAATAAAATTACAGATAATATTATAGATTCATTAAATATTTCGGATATTTCTTCAGTAGATGGAATTTCTAATTTAGATTACAGATCTTCTATTATAAATGGATTAAAAATTTATGTAAAGGTTCCAATATGTCAATTATGTGGTTTAGATGCATATTTCCGCTCTGGTGGGATAATGAAAAAAACATATAATGGGGGCTGGGCACATATTAGATGTGGTCTTGCAACTAATGCATGTACTAATAATGATGGTACTTTATTAAAAGTTAAATATGATAATGAAAAAGTAAAGTTAAAGTGTGATATTTGTTTAAGATATGGTTATTCTCCTGTAAAGTGTCAACAACTTAATTGTAATAGATATTATCATCTACCTTGTGTATCTTCTAATAATAAATTTATGGTTGATTGGGAAGATGGACGTCCTATTTTATACTGTTCAGTACATTCACATGATATTGCTCCAACTTCTCTTTTAAGGAAATATCAGATAAGAAGTTTACAGAAAGATTTGCAAACAATAGAAAAGTTTGATGGATCATATGATTTACTAGATAATCCATTAAATCTTCCATTAAGTGTAAGGGAAGTTCTACTTCCTGATGTTAAAGATGATATGAATACTTTGGATTTTCTAATTAAACTTGTTAATAGAACAGAATTAAATACTGATAATAATAATTTCAATAATATTCAATCTAATAACTATATAATTAATAAAAGATATCCAGATAATAAGAATCCTGTTTTTCAAAAAAGTAATATTTATATTAATAATAATATCCCTGAATTTATTTTAAGTGAAATAGAACGAAAAGGAGATATCTTAAATAGGAATAATGAGATCTCTAATTTTAATAATATACCTTTGGGATTTATAAATAAAATTAAGAAGTTAGATGAAGATACTTTAGATATAATAGAAGATAAAACTATAGAAAATAAAATACATACAGAGAGTGTTACATCTTTTGGAATAGCTAATGAAATATCCATATCTGAATCAGCTATAGGGTTAATGAAAAAATATTTATCAAATATTTCTAATTTTGATCAAATTAGTGGACAAAAAGATTATGCAATTATGAAAGGATCTACAAAGGAATATAATTTAAATGAAGATCAAGCTAATAATATGAAGAATATTCTTACAATGGATTATTCAACTATAAATTTGAATAGAAATAGTTTAATTACTAAATATAATCAATTTAAAGGAGATTCTATAATTAATGGCATATCAATAAGTGGAGTAGATTCTTTAAATAATAATGGTAATTTATCTAATTCTCAATATAATAATATTTTAAATAAGAATAATGAAACAATAATATTAAATGATTTAAATATAAAAGATAATCAAAGTATAAATCAAATAATTACTAACAAACTTCATAAGAATTCTGCATCTTCAAGCTCATTAAACTGTAAAGACTTTATTAACTATAAATATATGAATAAATATAATTTAAAAGAAGCAACTAAATCTAAAGATTTTGATGATAATTTATCAGTTATACAACATAAAGAGTTCAAGGAATATCATAAATTATCTAATATGTTCTCATTCTATTTATATATGCCAGAGCTAGTAATGGCAGAGAGTCTAGGTAGTTTATTAGCTAGATTAACACCAATATGGAGTGGCAATGAATCATTTTGGCAAAGATGTCTTATGACATCTTCTGTAACTACAAGTTTAGGTTTATTTCAATATTCAGATTTTGAATCTGCTAAACAGCTTAATAACTCAAGAATTTTAATTGAAAGTATCTCTAGATTGTTTGAATCTTTAATTGGAAGGACTTTGGATCCAATTGAAATGCGTTTATATCTTTGTTTAGTAAAATCGAAATTAGGTTCTGGTCCATGGATACCAATAAAGGACTATTGGAAATTATTACAAAATAACCATCGCTTTTTAATAAATAATATAAATAATGTTCCAGTATCTATACAAGACTTATCTTTAACTATTGAAGGTAATGAATCTTACAAGTTAGATAATAGTTTATCAGCTAATTTAATAACAAATTTAAACAATGTTGAATTACGCAATAAACGGAAATCCTCACAAGCAACACGCTTCAATGATAATGTAAGATATCACTTAAAACTTTTTTGGCCGAATATAATATCTGATTGTAATACTAATAGCGATATGGCTCCTTTAAATTCAATAAATTCGGTATCTAGCTATTATACTATAAACTGGAAGAGATGTTGTCAATTATGTGGTACTTTGCCAGTAATAAATAGTAATATTTCTTCAAGTAATGAAAATAATTGTAATATTTCTGAAACAATTCAATTAAAATCTTATTTGAAAACACGATTATCTAGTCTTACTCAGCCTAAAAATAATAATAATGAACAAGATCCTTCAGAAAAATCCCCTATGGTTTATTCTACTTTACATCATTGTATTGTTTGTAATGCTGTTATATGTACATCTTGCAATGGAGCTTATCAAGAAGTGATAATAGATGATATAAAACATATAAATAGAATAAATGAAGTTTCGATAGATTATAATACTGGAAGTGAAACTCAGATAAGAGATCAACTTAATATACAAACTCAAGTACTAACCCTAGAAAGATCTAGTGATAATTTAAATCAAACAAGTATTAACAACTGTATGATAACTGAATTATCTACTAACTATAAGAATATTGAAAAAGTATCCAAATCAATAGATAATATAGATAATATAGATAATATAGATAATAAACTAGTATTATCCAGCATTAATGATGCGAATTTGCTAATGAACAATTTTATATCAAAAAATGGTGCATATATGGAACAAAATTCTATAAATAATTGCATTTTGTATAATATAACTGCTAATCAAATTCCAAATTCACCACAGATAAATTCTTCATGTTCTAGTGAATTACACAAAGACAATACTGAAATAATTCAGTTAAACCTAAATAATAAAAAGTCTGAATTAACATTTGTATATGATGAGATAAATAATCATAATGTATATTTGAATAATAATTATTCTGATCCAAAGGTAGGAGAATTTTATAATTTGGATAAATTATCCTATTTAAACAAAAATACAATTAATGTTATATCAGATATACCTTTATTGTCTGATGATAGCTCAACTTGTCAAAGATGTAAAGCTTATCACAGTGGCAAGATAAAAATACCTACTCAATGTAGATGTTGTTTATGTGGCAGATTCGATGGTATATTAGTAAATAGGAAGAAGGGGACTACTATTGATTTTGGAGGTCTGAGGCAACGTAGAACTTTATTAGCAGACGGTACTATAGAATTAGATGAAGATTTTAAGTTACTAGATGACATATGGATTCATCCGATATGTGCAGAATGGACTGTACCAATACGCTTTATTTTGGCTTCATTAGACAATTTAGCAAATATTGAGAAGCGTTATTTTAATAATTCATGCTGTTATTGTGGATACTCTGTTGGAGTAACAATACACTGTGCTAATAATAACTGTGACAATACATTCCATGTATCCTGTGGGCGTATGGTTGGATGTAGATTTGACTCTACTCGAAGTAAATGTAGACTTGATGCAGCAAATATATATAGACGGGTATGGTGCCTTCATCATATACCAAATAAATCAAGTGGTATTGAAGTTGATACAAATAAACATTTGTCTAGTAAGCTGGTGAATATAAATACTCAATATGCAGAGAATGAGACTTCAGTAATAGAGGATAATATAGAAGTATCAGAATTAGAAGTATTTACCACTAACCAATCTAACTCCAATTTAAATACAATGAGGACTTTGTATAATACTGATGACTATATAGTTGGTAAGAGTGATAAATTAAAGCCTATAGATTATACAAATTCATTAGATACTTCTGATAATGTAGATCTTTCAAATAAATATAATACGAACATAAAGCACCCATTTGATAGAAAAAATATAAACTTTTCTATAAAGGAAGACGTAGCATTACCAACATCTGTTTGTATTAGCAATAAATTTGATGAAAGTAAAGTAAATTTAATTGACAAATTTACTATTTATCCCAATAATGATATTAACTCAAGGTATAATTCTCATAAATTAAATAATACTGTAACAAGCCCTAGTTTTGATAATAATAAACATAGCAGGATTAATTCATCTATTTTAGAAAATTCGAGCTCATATCAAAATACTTCAACTATTTCAGATATGGATTGTGATTTAAATAATATTAGACTTATATTTTCTCAGCAGCACTCACTATTAAGACTCTCTGCTTTCACTTACTTCGGTTTAGTCCCTAATATGGAAAATTTATGTAATTCTAATTTGGAAAATGAGAATATGAAGTCTGAATATATTAATTGTATTTTAGCCTTTGAAATTGTAATTAGATTTTTAAATGGCATTGGAATACCTAAACCAAAGCAAATTTCAGGTTCTGGAATTAAAATACCTCGACGTAAAAGTGCAAAATTCTCAAGTATACCAAATAATAATTATTTGAAACCCACTAACTATTTTAGAAATATAAATCAAGATCATATAAAACAAAAATTAAGTAATTATTCTCAAAGTTTACTAGACAATATAGAAGGGTCCAACACTCAATATTTAAATTCAAAGCCAAAATATTCAATAAATTCAAGTAAAGATGATAACTTCTTAACAAAAGCTGTAAATTATGCAGATCATAATAACCACAATAATTTGGAAATACCAGGTTATTTATCTAATAGCTCGAATGAATCATATAATTATACCAATATAGGACCAAACTGTAAATCTCTTAATAATCACCTTGTTGGACCGAATAATTTGAACCTTGATTTAGAGTGTAGTGATACTCTAAATCAATCTGATATTACTACACTTTCATCCTGTAGAGATAACTACAACATACCAGCTAATACCAATTTAAATGTAAATTCTCTTAGTAATCAGGATTTTATTAATAATTCAAGACAAGCAAATAGTTCAACTTTATTCAAGGAAACTAATTCAAGTGTTAAAATAACTGAAGATGTCTCTCATAAAAGAGATCAAATAAATAAAGGTAACCAGGAAACATGGATAAATAAATCAGGGGAATCTTCAATTTACAATGGTGAACTGAAAGCTTCTATCGAAAATATTGTAAAAGATTGTATTCCTAAATTTACTTATGTAAATAAAAATATTTTAATAGATAACGATGATATAGAATTACAAAACCAAATTTTTGATAGTAAATCTACGTCTAAATTAGAGGCTGAGGGTAATACCTGTATGGATAATATAAATTTAACTAATAGTTCAAATAATTCACATTTAACTGAAGAGAAAGAATCTCAAGATCAGAATTCTGTAGATTATATATGTGAACCATGCGGCCGAACATATTTACCTTCTTACTCAGAAGATGATGATTTTATGAATTGGATATGCTGTGATTCTTGTGAAAATTGGTACCACTGGGTTTGTGTTGGTATTAATGACATAAATATTCCTAAAGAAAGAGAACCTTTTTATTGTATGAAGTGTTTAAAGAAAGGAATAATAAACAGTAGAAAAGAAATATTCAAGTTATCAAGTAGATCCAAAGGCAACTCAAGAAACACAAATAGGAAAATCAACTTAAAGAGATCATCAGATATAGCATCTAATACTATAAATAATAACAAATTGAATAATATAGGTCAAAATTTAAGTGAATATGAGGATAAATTGTATATTAATGATCATATAAGTAAAAAGAATAAATTTGAGGTGCTAAGTTTTGAAAATATGAAATTAATTCCAATGGATAGTTCCCAGGCTAACTCTTTTAATACACCTAACTCATATGAAACAATAAAAAGAATTAAAAAGGTCAAGAAGACAACAAGTATAAAGAACCAGAAAGACAAATTTGACATTTCAGATGAAAAATTATATATCAAGTTCAACAATACTAATAAGAAAAATAACAATTCGAGTCATCTCTGTAGAGAAAATACTCAAGCACTTAATATAACACAAGAAACAACAATAACTGAGGAGGAAAATATAGAGAAATCAGATGAAGTGTCGGATGAACTTATCAATTCAGATCTCAAATTGGGGGATAATGGAACTAGTCAAAGAGTGTCAAATAAGATTATTGAGGAAACTAATACAGATGAAATTGGAGATCTTCACTCTTCTAGTGCTAATTGTACTCCAATCCCTGAATATAGGGAATCAGTATATTCAGATTCTATTGAACCAAAATTAAGCAATACTAGATATGTTAGACGTACACCTAGGATAAAGGAGAAGACAAGTAAATTAGGAAAGTAAATAAGATAATGTAAATTTATAAATAAGAAATTAACTTAAGACTACCTTATAATTATTCCAATAGTAATTAGAATATGAAGGTACCCTTGTCTATCTTCTGACTAGACAATCTTCAGCGATAGTCAATTTCTGTTTTAAATTCATAGCTTCATCTTCTATTGACTGTAGCGTCAATTGATGTAGATTCAAAATCTTGACAATTTGATTTAGTGGGTTTGGATATATTTTCTCATGTACACTATTTAAATGACGCATCAGGTTATCTACTTGTCCTTCTATTTCCTGTAGTTCAGTACTCAGAGCATTTGCTCTTGCTGCCGATATCCTCACATTTTGATATTGAGCATTTGAAGTGTCAGTACTTACACCTGAACCTAAATTTGTCTCTAATTTCCTAGATAATGACTCTTCAATATTTCTTAGCATACTAGCCAAGCTGTTTTGTTGTTGGGCAATTTGATCAATTCTATTATCCATAGTTTCTTGGCGAATTTTCATTTCCTGTTGATCTGATCTTATTGAGTATAATAAAGTTGTGTATGTTATTATTGCTTTATCTACTGCCAATACATCTGATGATGCCTTATTAAATAATTTAACTTGCTTAGCTAACCTACTTTCCCAAGATTTTAAAACATCATCAACTCTTTCATGTTGTAATGAAGCTGCTGTAGATACATCTAATTGTAGTGCTGTTGATAACTGACCTGAATTGCTTGTACCTTGAGTATTATTTGTATTAGTATCATTCTTGGTATTTATAGGAGCTATATCAATCTTGGTACTGGTTTCACTTTTTGCTTGAGATTCTATACCTGATGTACCCGATAATGTGCTAGAAAATAAGTTGGAATTACCACTTACCAATTTATTTGATTCAGAGTTAGTTGAAGCACTAGGTAAGCCAGTAGTTGCATAAGAATCCCCCGATAAACTTTTTGTATTTGGACCAGTAAATAGTGAATTTTGATCTATCTTATTATTTAAGGATGCTGTGTTTGATTGTCCAAAAAGATTACTTGTTGGATTATTTAGTGAAGATGATGGGTCATTAGAGCTAATGACAGTAGTATCAGGTAAAGCTTTATTATTTATTCCATTCACATTTAAACTATTAGAGAAATTGCTATTAGAATTACTAGTAGATAAATTAGATGATCCAAAGAGATTATTGCCTGAATTTAGGGTCCCCACATTCTGTACATTATTTGTAGAACCAAATGGTATAGTATTAGTACCAATACTCGTGCCAGCCTGATTATTTAAAGTACTTTGACCAAGTAGTGAAGGCTTATTATTATCCACAGTTGTACCAGTATTAGAGGTCATTGGTGGATTCATTGAGCTAATTGCTGAAATCTGAGAAGATGTAGTATTGGTGCTCTGTAAACCAAGTCCAGGACTTTTTTGCTGCCCAAATAAGTTTAGTCCTTTTTGTTGTTGTTGACCAGTACTAGCTAGTGTAGAATTAAGTCCAGATCCCAATAACCCATTTTGTAAATTTAAAGAACTATTTGCTCCTATATTACCAAACAGGTTTGTTGAACTTGTACTACTCTGATTAGCTGTACCAAATATAGAAGTTGAACTTGCATTAGATACAGCATTTGTACCAAAATTAAAAGGTGTCTTATTATCACTAGATGTATTGAGTGAAGTATTGCCAAATATATTCGTCGTATTATTAGTTGAGCCAAACATTTCCACGCTCAATAATCAAAGCCCTTATTTTGTGAAAGATCCTATTAAGCTTAATAAATAAATAAGAATCACAATATTAATACTATATAGTAATTACTATATATTAGTTACTACTATTATGTAAACTAGAAATATTGTACTTCTTTTATTTTCGAATACTACTGTATAAGGGAGGTTGAACTAAAATATATCAATAGCGCAGTTTATTAAATAGCGCTAAAAAATAATTCTGTCCAATAATTTTAGTGTGGGGTTGTTTAGAAGTATTTATACATTGCAACCTGTACTATTCATAACATTATAAAAGTAAAAAGTTAAATTTGAGGTTTGCAAGTATAACTAATACTTATTCCACTTAAATTACATCTTACATATACTCCGAGATGTTAAATGAGACACTTCAATATCATTTTGATATTGAGCCAAATATCCAAATTCAAAATCCTACTGGTTCAAATACAAACTTAAATTCCTTTACTGGAGACAATTTCAGAGCTATAAATGGAACGAAAAATATTTTATATTATGGTTTGGTATCTATTCTTGTTGTCACTGCAATATTAATATACTACAAAGGTATTAATGGGATATTCTTGATGCTATTTGGGATAAGTCCAGCAATATTAATAATCTATATGTTAATACATAATCATAGTTGTCTGTCAATAAATATATTACTTGACATGTTTTTTACAGGTGCAACTTTGTCTATCACTCTAACAATTATTATAGAAAGTATATTATTACTAATATTCCGAAAATTTCATGGAACTTGTTTAGTTGACAATATTAAACAGATATCAAACAAACTTACAGAAAATACACTTAATAATATTTCAGGAATCTCATCATATATTTATAATTTAATTTGGTGTATGAGCAAGATTATTATCTTTTATGTAATGACTGTTGGTATAGTTGAGGAAATATTTAAACTAATACCAACCAAACGAATTAAGGTAAATATATCCGATATAAATTCTCTCAATTCATATTGGTGGAGATATATTAGATCACCTAGAGCTTATGTAATTGCAAATATAGCATCTGCTTCTGGATTTGCAACTGTAGAAAATATAGCATATCTATTTACTGCAGCAGATAGATTTGATCTTCTCTTACCAATAGCTTTGGCTAGAGGTATATTATCAATTCCATTCCATATATTTGCAACTGGATATGCTTCTATACTATTAGCTAAATATATTTATAGGGATTTCAATTGTATTAGCACACTTGTGGTTCAAGATAATTATGTACAAATTGAAGATGATAGTACAGAAAATACATTATGTACTATAGTAGGAAATAATAATCAAATAAATCCACAAACACTAGCCACAAATAACAGTATTAGTTCGAAATTTGAACCTGGAGTTTCCATAAGTTTATTATGCGTTTTACCAAGTAGTATACTTCATGGAATATATGATGCATGTCTAGTCATGATTCTCATGATTAAACCATGCCAAAATACATATTCTGAAGTGAGTTTTATTAATGGGAATCAACAATCTGTAAATCACTCACTCAAAAGTAGCTTAAATTGGAAAAGTAAAGTATATCAGTATATTAAGCCAGTATTTAGTCATATATATAAAAGAAGGTTAATAGAACTTATTTCATTTCTTAACAGTGCATATCCACAATATGATAAAGATCCAAACTACTTATATTCCGAAATATGTAATGATCATTATAAAAATTTAGTAAATATAATATCTACTTTCTGCTTAACAGCAGCTATGTTATCACTCATTTTATGTATAACATTGTTCTTTTATGAATGGAGACGATACTCGCAGATAAATCATTAGTCTCAAATATTTGGTTAAATACCCCAATATGATATATATTCACATGAGAATATGCAGATGATTAAATAGAATAATTAGAGTATTTAAAAGTCAATAATTCCTTACTAATTTTCAATGATAGATTGATTTAATATTCCCGGAAATTTAGTCTCAAATTCTAAAAGAGCACTAGAAAGAATATCCCCAGGTAATATATTTTCAGATGTAAGTTTGGAATCTTGTATCTTCTTAGTGAGAATCCTTCGCCATACTTTTGCCCCCTTTAATCTACAAAGTACCCCAAATACTGGTTTTAAACAATTAAATAGCTCACCTATAGAAAATTTATTTGGCACATTATCAATAATATCTAAATGGATATTGGAATTAGTTAAATTGATATCATTGTTCTTTTGATGGTATTTATTATTATTTCTTGGTTTTAATTTATTTAGATATTCAATATAACTTTCAATTAAGACCTTGCGATTTAATGATGTTTTAGGTGCTTCCGAATTATAAAATTTCCTATCTACATTAGCTAATATACATGGATTATTCATTATTTCACGTCCAATCATAACTCCATAAAGTGGCAAGCCATTCTTTAATTTTCTTGCCCTCTCTATTACTTCACTATCATAATCAGTTATAGTATTAGAATTGTCATCTACTTTTACCCTTTTACTTAATTTTTCAATAGCTAAATATTTATCATTATATTCAGGAGTATAAGATTCCCCTGTATCTTTACATGTTGGTTTCCATACTCCCCATAGTAACTCCTCAGCTTTATCTAAGCTATCTATACCACCATTAATTACAAAGTCTAGATGAGGAAAGTCACAAACTAATTTATAAACCCAGGTGTATTTCAATGATGGTATTGTCCGATTTTTCTGTGGGTCTAGACCATCCAACCAAGCCTTCCTGGAATGTATTATGTAACATGTAGCACCAAGAAAGTCCTCTTCAGATCCAACACCTTGAGATTTGCCTATTCTTGGAGTTGTGCCGGAAACTACTGATATGAAATTATGCAAGATATCATAGGAGTCACAATCATCTACACCAATTCTAGTTTTAACTGATATCCTGGTATTAAGAGACTTAATTCGGTGATTCACAGTACCTACAATCTTAGCAACCAAGTCGGGATCCTTATACAGATATGCTCCGAAATTCCCCTTACAAGCAACTCTTTGAGATGGACAGCCTATATTTAGATTAAATGATCTAAAGCCATATTTTATAGCTATTTCGATAGCATCCGCAACTTTCGTTGGGTCATTTCCCCCTATTTGTAATACTATAGGTTCATCTACATCACTTTTCTGTAAGGAACCTTCCCTAAGTAATATTTCCCTATCAGGATCATTATGACAATAAATAATTGTGTCACTTACTACCATTTCAGTCCACAACTGAACATTAGTCGATAATAATCTACAGAAATGGCGGAAATGTATATTTGTAACATCTAGCATTGGAGCAACAGATATCCATGGATATTGCCTATCAGCAGAGTTAATCATCAAATCTATTTATTCCTTGGAAATAAAGTAATTATATAAATAGTTGTGGAAGTGCTATTGGCAAATTAACAAAAATTTAAGACATAAAGATAAGGTGAGAATACTTAGTGTAGAGAAACCCGCCTTACAATAACTTATAAAATTTCAATGCTGTAAGTATATTTCCAAGAATTGAATATTTCAAATTGCTGTATTATCTTTGATATTATATATGGGATCTATAGAGGGTTTTTCTTTGTTCACTGAATATTCTCCAGAAGCAGATACAAAATCCAATAAATCGAAGGATTCTTCGAATTTTATTGATGAGGAGATATCATTTTCAGTTTGAAAACCTTTATTACCTTTAGTACCTTCAATTGAACTGTTTTTATAGATATATTCTACATTTACTGTCGTATAATTAGGAGATGGAGGACTTTCTTCAAAGTCAATGAGTTGGTTATGACCATAATTTAGAAGATCTTCATTTCTATTTAAATGTGAGTCATATTTATATTTTATTGGTATACTAGAAATATCACTATTATCTATAGATATATTAGGAATAGTTGGGATTAAATTAAGAGATATATCGTCATGATAACCATTTGAAGTGTCGGATATTTTTGAGAATACTGATTGATTTGATTGAATAGATTTACTCCTTTTATCACTAGGGTTTAATATTTGCGTGTCATTAGACATTTTACCTTTAAAGTTACTATCTATATTTAAGTAGCTATTATTTTTATCTAGACCTTGGCTGGATTTATATTCCAATTCCGATGTATCATCTTTTACATCTAAATTACAGGAGATTTGCAATCTTTCTGGTAAATAACTGTTCCTTTGCTTACTTTCTCTATAAATTTGTACATTTTCATTATATTCTACTTTAGGTTCGCATACTGAAATATCTCTATCAATGTCATTATTGCATAATATATCTTTTCTTTTTATACCAGATATATCTGAATTAGTATTATTTGAGCTGAAATCTGGTGAATTTACACCAAGAAAATCATTAAATTCATCATCAAATAAAATATCTGTTCTAAGATCCTGATAATTTCCTGTAGTGTCATTGTTATTTAAGGAGTGGTCAATAGATGACTTTGAAGGTTCAGAATTATTTATTGAAATAAGTGGACTAATAAAATTTGATTGTAAAGTAACTTCACTATCCTGTGACAAATTGAAAAGGAAACCTTCTTTTTTGTATTTCTGAGCAGTATTTTGACTATCTAAGTAAATCTCACTAACATGATGGACATTATCATCTTTACTAGTATTAATTAAGCTAGGGACATTTGTTTTAGCTAGAAGTGGTGAAGAATTACCATCAATTCGGTTTTCATAAATCTCTTCACTTTCATTGTATGCTTGTAATTTGCTATCTTTATATTTAGTAGACTCATAAGTACTATGACGAATTTTATCATTATATGAAGAGTACCAATCAGAAAGTGCCACATTTTCAACAAGTACATCTTGATTCATATCTATAGGAACTTTCTGATTTGATTGATGTTCATCGTTGGGAATTTCTGAAGAATTTTCCCATTCATCATTTCCAATAGAAAATAAATCATTCAAATGCTTCTCACCTCCAACATATTTAGAATTGTATTTAATTCTAAAGGAGGTAATATCTAAAGTTTCATCAATCAGATTGATGTCATTATAATTACCCCCATCAATACTAGCATTATTTATACCTTCATCATTTCTTCTACCTATAAATAATGGAGGATGCAATCTAGAAATCTCCTCTTGTTCATTCTTGGACCACCAATTTGCTTGGTTGTCCATTAATTTGTCCCGATTATTTTTAAAATTACTACCATAATGTTGGTTAGAGTCATGTAATATATTTTCTCCATAAGAAACATATGAAAGATCTGCATCTGTCTCATTAATCATCCCATTATTTTCAATTCCACCACTCCACATATTATTGTGTTGTTTACTATTTCTTGTTGCCAGTTTGGCTGCAATTTCCTCTGCAGAAAGGGGTGTTGCTACCAATTCATCCACAAAATCATCATCTACTAGTAGAGAATCAATTTCATATTCCGTACGGTCATTCTTAGACTTGTTTATACCACGATAGTGCAAACCTACATTTGTTCTAGGACCACCAGATAAAAATGACACGCAGTTGCATAGTGATGAAACAGTCCGAGCTAGAATAAATTGGATCATGTATATTTATCCAAAATATTTATCAGCTAGAAGTAGGTAGGCTATATTTAGCAACCTTTAATATTATATTCAGCCAGCTAGAGCTAGTTTAAAGAATATTTACAGCAATGTTTGTAATATTTCATAAACCTTAATTCACACTTAAACAGTTTGTAACAAATTACCCGCCTAAAATACAGGCGGTCTTTATAGGCGCAATGTAATTTCGCATTATGAGGTACTGTCTCCACTATCAATAGCTTATTTTATTCAATAATTTAAGATATCTCTTTCGTTTGCGGTTAGTTGAATAAAGTAGTACTGGTATATACTCACTTATTTCTTTCTACAAGAATAATTAGAGGAATTTATTCTATAGACAAATTGTTATCTACAGTATATTACTAGTACCTTCTATTAATATATTTAGGTATACATAGTGATCTGTAATATGTAAGACTCGTTAATTTCTTGTAGAATTAGAAATAATGTAATTATCGCTGATGACAAAAGTATTCGTTTCTCAACATTCGCAGTATTATACTGAAACAGAGATCTTTGATTTGCGCTTAAAGACTCTTTGATGGATTCCTTAGATGTCTGAGATAATTACATTATTTTTACAATATGTATTTGTATTAAGCACCTTTTAATCCGTTAATTATACTGATCAAATAGTTGACGTTCATGCAGGTGCCACATAAACTGACAACTAGAATTGGGTAGTTATAACTTCCTGTTTTCCTTTACATCTGCAGTATTTGCACTTGTGACTCTTAACAGGTAGTGTAAACTATCCACCTTGTAAGGTAGTATTATATTAGTCAGCTTATTGGCTATTTAAATATCTAACTAACCTTTCAAGAAGTACACTATTGTCTCACATCACTTCATAACATTATCATTAAGATATAGATGATATATTATGTCGTTATGTTTAAGCTATACTATATTTAATTTCGGAGTGAAATCTATATATTTATTTGTGATAGATTTATACCCCAAATCTCCTTATTTCATCATGTTCATGATATCTATTATTCTCTATTTCCTTCATAAGTTCAGATCTAGATTGAATATGGACAAATTGTTCAAAGTCTCCAATTAATGCAGTTGCTAACCCTTCAGTTACAGATGCAAGGAAGTTTAATAATCCAAATAAAGGACATATTGCAATCCGGATTAGTGAGAATATTAGAGCAAGTGTAAAATTCATTTTCTTTTTTGTTTTTCTAAAAGTATCTGTGGGAGTTTTATAAAGTAATACCCACGGTGTTATAAATGTATCAATTAAGAACCCAAGAATTCCATTCCAGATTGCATCTAAGATGCTATTTGGACGTGGCCTCCTTCCTCCTAATAATTTATGACCAAAATTAAATATGACCGATGCTGTTTGAAAGGTACCACCAAGGAAATATCTAAAAAAGTGTATAAAACCAATCCTTAGTCCTTGGAACAAACCCTCTAAGCTAGATAGTTCAGGGTCACTTAATCCACGATGGACCTCAGTTATAATAGCATAAACTCCACGTTTTAATCCAGAATATATTGCAATCAAATGAGATACGCCTACAGATGGCAAGACACGTCTTTTAAACTCTCTTGAATAAGATGATAATAAGAAATGAAAAAATTCAGCAAAATTAGCAACGAGAGCATCTTTCTTTAAAGGATTTACATTTAGTATCATATGTGGTGTATCTAGAGGTAAGATGTTCATAAATAGTAGTGCTTCAGATGTTAATGTGTCTATATTAATTGTATCATCTGATGTCCTTATAGATATGGTGACTGCAACATCACTAATTTCCAATGTTCTAATATACATCGGTCGACCAATTCTCAGTTGTTCCCAAGGTGTCCTTGTTATATACATTGGTAAGCTAAATCCACCAGAAACATAACAGATTAAAGGACCAGACCTATTTTTACGTAGGCTATTTCGCTGACTAAACTGAATCATTGATGGTTTTTGACGAGTCGAGCTCATCCATAAAGCTTTTTTTCTTGAATCAGCTATGTTGGTCATATTTTCTATTTCTTTAAAAACCATAAAGTATAATGACTGCACAACAAGACGTTCCAAATTACAGCTAATAGGAGATACTGTTATAATTATTTTGTCAAATATTGGAGCATATACTGGATTCATCAATGAATGAGCAATTGTTAATGATATAAATCTTGAATTATTTGAGTTGTTGGACTTAGTTGTTTCACTATTATTATCACAAACTTCTATATTATCATCATTTATACTTGCTTGAAGATCTTGATTTTCATTTGTATCATTTTGATATTTCTCTTTCTTTTCTGCTTGAGTTTCTACTTCCTCAGTATTTCTCTCTATATTTTTTGCTTTAATAGATAGGTTATGAGATAGCCTATTATTTAAAGAAGATAATCTTTTGTTACTAGTCGTTTTTAAAATTACAGGAATATCTCCTGGTAAGAAGTGATCTATATGAATTGACTCCAGTCCTACTTTTATAGTAAATCGTCCATTTATTAGTAAAGCACTTTCCATTTGATTTGAAAGTAGAGATATTGTTTGAATCATTGAGTTAAGTGCATCATCATAAAGTGATAATAAAACACTTTGTTTTGACTTAAATTCACTATTAAATAAAGAATGCTTCAAATATTTCAAATCACTAGGACTACGCGAATATACTTTGAAGCTTGAATATTGTTTCTGAACTTCATCTGGGTAGCTCTTCTGATCTAAATAAAATTTTGATGCATAAAATTTTTCTCTTAATATACAATCTTTGTATGTCCGTTTTAATAATAGCAAAGCCTGTCTAAGTGCATAATTTTCTCCAACTGAAAAAGATCCACCCATATTTCTGATATTTTTGCTTAGAAATAAGAAAATTTTTTTTACATAACCTCCTATATATTCAAAGTGCTTATTTTCATCTAGATCAACAATATTGATTGATTTGCTACTAAATGTTCCCATTATATCCATTCCCATATCAAGGTCTATAATATCTGGATTCTGCTTTGGAATCAGAATTTTCTCTTCATTATTTATTAAACTTGCAATTCCATCTGAAAATAGTGGTTTTAAAGCTACCCCTTTATTCCTCCTGAAAGGTGTGTCAAAAAAAGACCCTTTAATTGTGTGCTCAGTTCTCCAAGTACTATTTTCTAATCCTGCTAACTCCATACACTTTTTCATGAGTAAATCACATGTAAAGTCTAATATCATCATTGAATATATATTATCAGGCAAAATACTTCCCACAATTTGAAATAGAGATCCGTGCCATACTATTACTAGTTCATTTTGATGTATCCATGATACACTAGTTCTAGGAATAAAAAAGGAAAATTTTAAGCCTATCCAAGAGAGTTTACTTATATAATAATATTTCATAGCTGATTGTTGAACAATTGAAGATTTAGTCTTCTCGATATTACTAGATAAAGATAGACCATCTACTTGATGATTATTCTCACTTGATAACGAATTCATAACAATATTTGAGTTTTTACTGAAATCAAAGTGGTCATCTCCAAATCCACTTTGAATTACATTTTGATTGAGAACTGCAAAGTGCCCACTTAGAACTTTTTCTGCTGATTTTCTGTTCTCCATTATTATTAAGATTCTAGTTCCCTGAGAATTTACCATTAAGAAAATGTATAACTTTCCATACTTTATGCGTTTCGAATTTTTTTGAATATTACTTTTATCTACTATTGTAGGTTTTATATCTGTGACCGTACCACTATTTCCTAATTGAATTTTATAGTCCGGTTGTAATTCTATAGCTTCATTTTTAGGACTATTCTCTATATTAGTTACTATTTCTGAGTTAAGAGCAGATTGTAATTTATCAGTAGCTGGAATTACCTTCATTATCTCCTCATATTTGACAAATGTTATTACATAAATCTCATCTTTTATTGAAGTAATTGAGTGTGTTGTCCAGTTAGATTTCTTCACATTCAGTGGCATTATGCCTATATATTCACAATCCCAATCTTTCGGAATATATGGTATACTTGTATGTGGTGGAATAACGCTTATATCTGCACTTTTTGCTGCTCCTAAATTGGGATATGAATAGCAATTTTTAGTATTATCTACATCCACTATTCTTTTGTTTTTCAAAGATGAATCTATATCGTCTATATCACTATCAGGATTATTTTCATTCGTAAAATCACCAAGCTGAACATTTGAAGTAGCCCCAAAAACAGCTTTTTTCCCACGATAATAATAATTGTGGACCTTACTAGTATCTGGTGTTTGATATGCAATATAGTAACTTGATAAATTGCATATTTTGAAGAATGGAGCTTCAGCAACTGAAAAAATAACGAAATAACCAGAGTTTCCTATAGTTGCATTAGCTGCACTAGATGTACTACTACCTAGTATTCCAGGTATCAATTGTAATGTTAATAAGAAGGGAGTAGCAAAATTTGATAACTTTGCAGTACTATTTAATTTATTTGAAGTAGAGCCTATCTGATTACTTGAATTAATTCCATTAACTCCATTAGATGCACGAACATCTTGTTGTTGGGGGTATAAAGCAACCTGAAATTTACTCGGCTGAGAGGAATACTCTATTTTACAACCAGAAAATAGTGAAAAATCACGAGATGTTAAAAATGGATCATTACTATTAATTATTGGTTTTGAAATCCATATTCTTGGATCTACTTGGTGATATGGCCTCCTTTCATTAGGTCTTAATAGTATACTTGAAGATAGAGATGTTATTGGTGGTAATTTTATAGATTCTAGCTCATTTGGCCTATTATTGTGTACTCTATGAAATTCTGTAGAATGTTTTTGTTTATCAGTATCTGGGAAAATAAATGTGGCATTACTAGCCTCTTTTGATAATATTTCGTAATCTTCACATTCATTGAGACAAGATTGGATTTTCTGATGCATTTCTCTTGCAGTTGTAAATTTATGAATCAATATAGGGAAAGGTAATCGAGAAACCAATTCGCAGCGATTATAGAAAGTTGCAACAGGGTAGTTCATATAAGATAGTAAGTCATTCTGGTGAATGGCAACTCCAAAAGTGAGCATCTGACTATTCCCATTATTAATATTATCTTCGTATATAGATGTATTAACCAATGTATCATTGTTATCTTGATTTTCTAAATTCTCTGACTTGGATTCAGCTTGATATGATATGTCATTAGACACTTTTTCTTGATATTTTATTAATGGTAATTTTATTAAAGGTATGCATACACCAGTAGTAGATATATCAATTTTAGATGAAATTTTGGAAGTATAATTTATTTTTATATTATTCGCTATTGTTTGAATATTATATTTGCGAAGTGTAGGTAAAGATGTTGTTATTGCTAAGGAGCTTATCCGAAGATTTTTCATATTTTCATGAGAAGTAAAATATCTGAAAAATGGTGGAAGTGGTAATGGAACTGAGGTATTGTTAGCTGATGAAATATTCAAACTTGTATTTTCATTCAAAAACAAACATAATATTGAATCCGTAGTATTCTCTATACGAGCTAAGGCTGAAAAAATTATTTGTCTCGAGCTGACTCCTATATTTACTGTTAAATGATTTAGACAGTCATAAAGTTTGTTGTTAGTACTTTTTAATCCATTTGATTCTAAGCCTGAATATACTTTGGAATAATAGTTCTGCAATACTTTACTATAGAATGGTCCCCAAGCATTATAAGGATTGCCAATTATCCTATCAAGACTAACATTGTGACTAATAGTGTCTCCAAATGGAAAAGATACTGAAAACTTATTGGAGCGATATATAAACTCATTTATTAGTGCATTTTGAGCTTGAATATATTCTGGACTATTTGAAGTATTCGTATAAATCGGAAAATAGCACCCCTCTAATGGACAACCATTAATATATAATATCATCTCTAATTTTTGACGGAAAATGGGTAAAGCTAGTTCTTGTTGTGGTTGCAGTATAATATCTACAGGTTTTCCAGATAAAAACTCTATTAAAATTGCAAATTCATCGTGATAAATATTCTCAAGTTTATTTAAAATACTATTTCGAGATCTGGATTTATCATTTGTACTACCATTACAAGTTATTCCATCGTCATTTGAATGCGCTAAGTTATTAGTTGAATCGCTATCCAAATATTTAGTACAATAATTATCATCAATACTACTAGCTGCCAAGGATTTGAATTTATTCTCTGCAAAAGCAATAATATTAGGAAACTTTATTTCTGGTACTACATTATATTGGAGTGCGAGTGCTTCAACTGGAATTTTTATCCCACTACTCATTTGGAACCTAATCTGGATTGGGAATGGTAATATATTCATCATTGTCATAAATGGAGTTATCTCTATAGTATATCGATAACTAGTTACATACTTGTCAACAGTTGGTATATCCACCACATTTATACGACCAGAAAATGCCATCAGTGTCTCAAATATCAAGGAAAATGACTCTGTTGATATATTTGCCTTAGTTACATTGCCAGGTTGAATAGATATTATTTCATATATCAACTTTCTAAGTGTAGAAAAGGGAACTGGATGTAGTTTAGACTGTATTCTACGGACAGATTTATTATTTATAACCAAGTTGTGCTTCCCAGTAAAATTGTCCTTATTTGAATTTCCAGAATAATCAGTAAAGTTGTTTCTATTAAATTCGTGGATATTTCCAATATTAAGTAAATGTTGATCATCTTCATCTTCCTGTTCAACAGTTTTAGTTAGTATTGGCACAATTATCGGCTCCATGTCACTGAGTAAGAACCAAGATAATGGTATTGATCTTCTTGAAAAAGGGGGTATATCTATACATGGAAACATATATGAACCATTCTCAATTCTAGTATTTATTCCTTTATCTGAGTCCGTAAATAGTGCCCCACAAAAACGTCTAATCCCATGCCTCCATGTGACAGTAATTCTTAATGTAATGTTCGTTGAATTTTCAATTTGTACACAAGTACCTAGTGTCCAAATCCACTCATTTGCATTTGCACCAGGTTCTGGTTCCAAAACCACCAAAAACCCCAGTGTGCCAAAACGATATGAGCGCATATGCATAGTGTCATCCTTCATCCTACCTACTAGTGACCATATTGGCTGTGTCAAGAAGAATCTATGTATAATTGTTTCTAGCCCCCCATTTCCTCCCAAGTAAGGTGTAGCCAATTCCAACTGCTCTGCTAGTTGATAAAATTCAGACTCAACAATTCTCGTTGAACCATATAATAAGTCATACATCTTCCCACTTAGCCACATATGTTTCGAACCTTGAAAGTTATAAGACTTACTTGTATCACCGAGCCTATATATTTCTTTAGTTATATCATTCAGAATTACACTGGAGTTATAAATTGAAGATTTGCCTCCACCTTGTGTAACATTATTCTTACCTTTCTTCTTAACAGTGATTTTTGTTGATTTGTTCTGAATTGCAGTATAATCTTTGATTGATTCTTCACAATTTACCGCACTATTGGCACTATCACTCATAATATCTTGGGTGTTATGCATAATCATGGTACTTGTCGCTTGTGGAATAGATATTTCATAGTGTTTAATTTCAGATGAAACATTCATCCGATTTACTGATGAACCTATATTGGAACTTCTGTTTAGATTAGTCTTTTCTGATATATCACCTAGCTTAATTAAGTATCTCTCATTATCGCTATTCTCCATAGCTTGCAATCTAGCTGCAATTTTCTGACCCTTACGATGAATAAATTTCTGAATAGCCAGATATATTGGCAAGTAAACTGCTGCATGACAGTACTCATTTCTATTGATTATCTGTGTTCTTAAACCTTTAATACTAGATCCACTCACAGATATACTTTTGTACCCCAAAGAATCTGCAAAGTAAGGTGTATCTAAGTAATTTACAAATTTGAGACAATTTGGATTTGTCGTATTATTAAGTATATCTGGATAATCACCAATACTGTATATTGGTTGTACTAAGAGGGTAGATTGTCCCATATCATTAATAATCTTTACTGTGTGGATCTTTCTCTGGTATGCATAGACAAGACCAAGTAAGTTAAAATTTTCTAAATCACTAATGACCAATTTAATATTCTGCAGAAACCCAGATGTAATTTCTAATGAAATAGATTCAGTACGCAAATTAATAAGCATGATTTGGCAACGTAGTAAAGATCTATCCATATAAGTTTGACTATAATTTAAATTTGGATATGTACTATTACTTTTACTTTTACATTGAAAATTTAGTGATTCGGCTTGATTTTGTAGGCTAATATCTAAATTGACTAGAAATGGTCTTATAATTGTAATCATACAATCTATGACAGGATCATGAGTTATTGTACTAATTATACTTCTGAATTTGCAGTTTAGTGCATTTGGATACTGAGCTATACCATGAGATGTTTCAACTGAAAATCTTAGTAGATCAGTATAATCATTATAGATAATTACATCAAAACACGGCTGATTATACTCAAAAATGAACTGATTACACTTATCCCAATGAACTTTAAGTAAGTACAGTATGTTCTTTTTGCGCATGGTCTTCTCTGAATTATTAGTATACTTTTTAGCCATTAACCATTCTAAAGAAGTAGAGGTTAATCTAATAATTTTTGAAATAGAAGAATAAAGTAAGTGATCTGATATTAATGATTTTCTACCACTAGAAGTTCCATTACCCTTCTTATACATTTCCATACTAGGCCAATTCAAATCTTCCGATACGAAAATGCCAAACCTTCTATTACTATGTCTTTCATAATTTACTTGTTCTTGCAGGTGGATTTTAGCAGACTCAGGTAAATAGTAAGACCTGGAAGAGGGTAAAGGAAATCCGGAGTATGTTAACAGTACAACTTGATTTTCACATATAGAACTAGTATTATCTTCCTCATCTTCAGAAGATGTAACTTGTGAGTCCAGTTCTCTATCAATAACATCTTTGTTTCCACTGTATCTCGAAATATTATTATTACTTCTTAGTTGCCCTTCATCTGAAGTTTCCAACTGACATTTAATTTCCTCAGTAGCTTCAACAATTGATACTTGAGGTGTTATACATCTTATTTTATCTTCAGGCTCAGTAGGATTGATCATAAGAGGAAGAGGCTGTCTAACAATTGATGATCTACCTTTGTTCTTAAATGTAGAGCTAGCTGGAGTTCCAGAGCCCTTGAAAACATCGAAGCTATCAGTATGTATGTATGGGCATAAAATACTCTCTGGTGAAATGTAAGAGTAAATATGCTTTGGGTGATGAAGAGTATATTTATCTATGTTACCCTTAATAGAGTACAGATATTCTTTATAAATTTGCAGTTCCCTTATCAGGTCCATAGAAAGTGATATCGTCACTTCCCCAATATACAACTCAACACTAGTTTCATAACTTGTCCAGATGTCTGAACGTTTAGATCTTAAAGTGCAGCATGGTTTAATAGAAAGTTTAGCACCATTCAAATACAGAAGGAAATCACGCTTTACTGATGAAGGTAAGTTAGAAGCTAATGGCATATATATATTTCCACCATTTAGACTTACAATTGTAAGCCACCTTTTTTGAAACATAATACTATAATAGTTATAATTATAATTATTGGGAACCGAAAAGAATTGTAAATTAGATTCTTTTGGTTCAGTAATTTCACCATCTTTTTCATATTTGGGTGAAATGTTGCACCTACTAAATAAAGTTTTGTTATTTAATGATATAGGAAAACCTGGAAGTATCCGCAATTCATTACAATTAGCAGAAACTTGGAAATCATATTCCGTGATATCTATCGCTATATTCATGCTAATTAGTATTGAGAATGCAGTTCCAAAAGATTTAATGTTATTCTCATATGACTTATATTGATTACGTCCGCAAACTTCAGTTAAACCTTGTGAATTTGAATTTATTCTATCCGAATTTCTAGATATACCAGAAGAATTAAAATTTTCACCTTTAGGAACATTAGCAAAGTCAAAATTTGTATTATAAGATCCTTTGAATGAATTTCTGATAGGGAAAATGTGACTATTTGAGGATGCTCTGGTATCTCTGTGTACTGCAAGTGTTTGTCGTCTACCATATCTATTCGACTTCATAATATAGTCAAAACTTGTCTGATCATAGTGCCCAATATTTCTTCTGAAGTTATATATCTCAAATGTGTTTGGAAACAATATTCTAGTGCTATATTCCAAATTTGGTTGTTTATAAGAGCACGCTGACTCATCATCTTCATTACAACCCTGGCTTGAATAAAGTAAGTTTTGATAAAAAGGATTATATTGATGTCCTTCAGATGGAGAATGCAATTCTACATTCCCACCATCAAATTTGTATTCTTTAAGTTCCATGGACATATTTGTCTTTTTATTTAATAGTAATTCCGAGTTACTTTCGTTAATACTGCTGCTCCATCTTTTTACTGGAGGAACACAATAAACGGACTTGGCAATCCAGTCTATTGCAGCCTCTTCCAGAGTCAATTCAGGTGGAAACTTTTTATTATGCCTTTTGGAAGAAATTATATTAGAATTTTTGATTTGCGAGTCCTTTATAATTTGTGTATCTCCACTTTTTTCTAGTGAGACATCTCGATGAATCCATATTTCAAGATTTTCAATGATAACTTGGATATTTAGTCTTTGTTTACTTTTTTGAGTAGTCTGGACATTTTCTATTGCTAATTGAGTACACTCATTTGAATCTCCACTATTTAAATAATCCCCTGATGAATAAGTATTATAATCCCGAGATTTTGTCCGTCTTGATTTCCCTACTTTGCTTATCTTTTTGCTTATAGTTGATAGCACCTTAAATTTAGCTAGTTTATCATCACCAAAATTTAGTTTATCTGGTTCATCAATAGCTGGTCCATTATCAAGTTTTTCACATTTTATATTTTCTATTGAGTCACTATTTGTACGTGACAGCTCTTCTTTGGAATGCACGCCATTATATCCTAAAAAATTATCATTTACATTAGAAAGATTAATTTCATCAACTACTTTAGTGAATTCATTAACAGAGCCAAGATTCTGACCAATATTTGTAGTTAAATTCGATTTATCAGTTGACAAGAGTTTCTGTCTGATTGCGCTCCAGCTATATATTATTGGATAACGAACTATCTTCACCATTTTATGAATTCCACTCATTGCAGAGTTTAATAAGTGATCATCTACAGAATTAGATACAACTTTATTAGTATCTTCTTCAGAAATATGTATACCTAGACTATTCTTGTTCTCTCTATCTTTATTCTCTCTTATTTGAGATCTTGAGGGGTAATCCCCAAATTCCTCATAATTATCTTTATAAACTGGATTGCAATCATCTTCTATGCCTACTGTCTCTCGACTATTACTAATTCCTGTTAAAATTTTGGAAATCTCAGAAAGAGTAGGAAATTGCTCTGTTAATTTAGGTGTAAAGCAAATATTCCCTAATTTCCCAATATTTGTAAGTGATGAATTCCCAGATGTAGATAGTGTTTGCTTTGAATTCATTAGCTTCTTAAATCTAAATTCACAATCATAATACTTAACATAAGAATTTAATAGTGAAGGTGTAAAATTGTCAGTTCTCCTGACTGCGTTATATGGTCGAACATTAGAAACAAGTATTGAAGTTGGAGGTAATGCTAGTACAATTGGGACAGATATGTCTAGTGGAAAATAAAGGGGGTTAGTAAGTTCATGCTGCCAGTAATCGTAAATATTTACAGTATAAACACTATTGCAGAATTCACTATTTTTTATTGGAAAGCCACTAAGTTTAACGTATTGATTGCTATTCTGACTTCTAGTAGTTAAGCCATAGCTTGATGAATAAAGTTTGTCACTGCACATATCAACTAAAAAGTATCTCATTGTAGAATTAGTACATCTTGGAAAGCGTATTCTAATAGTCCATAAATCATTCCACCAACTTAAAACTTTCTGTATGTAGGGGACTGAGAGATTAACAGTCGTTAAGCTAAATATAAATCTGAAACATTTAATCTCCAATTGACTCTCCATAGATAAACCTTTTAAATTAAATGAAATAGATAATATTTGACTATCCATGGCCATTAATTCTGAATCATCAAAATAAACATTTCCTTCAGGATTGTAACTATTTATAATCCCATTTGAATATCTCTTACCTTGTTTATTAACACATACATTCTTAATATGATCTCTCAAAATACTATTCCTTATCAAATGAGTATTCTCGATTATTGGAATTTCTGCAGCATCAAAAGCGAATATTGAAGATATTGATAAGGATCCAAGGACCATTCCAGTTTCATTTAAGTTGCAGAGATTTTCAGAATCACTTAATTCATCATGATCCGCTTGAATACTAGAAGAGTAAGTAATTACTTTAGTTAATATAAAGCATGAATGTATAGAAGGTACAAAGATATCCAGAATTGGGTAAAGAAGACTCTTATCAGAGCTTTCATAATTGCGTATGCCTTGTAGTGAACTACTTTCTTCAAATACAAAATTCTCACCAATATTCTGGACATAAGGGAATTGTAATCTAATATTACAAATATCCAGTTCTAATTTAGCTGAATTAGCTTGACCATCATTACTAGTAGTATTTTCGCTTCCTATAAGTTCACCATTATTTAATTTCAAATAGCAAATGTTAAAATTACACTTAACGGCTATAGCTGGTTTATAAATACCTGAAAATGTAGCTACCAAGTATCTATCTCTAGATGGGCTGTAGTTAAAACCATCAAAGTGCTCAGATGATATGCTTTGAGTTAATATAGTATCATGGAACTCAGGAAAAGTCATCACTATTGTATGTAATTGAGCTTTCAATGATATTGAACTTAAGGGAATTGCCTTTATTTTCTCTAGTATGTTTAATATTGCATCAGGAGTTTCACACGATTCAGAAGTATAAACCTTATCAGATACACATAGGTCATCTGGAAACATTTTAATATCTCCATTCAATAAATTGTTAGAAGTTGTAACATTATTTGATTGAAGAGATGTAGAAGTAGTAATAGGTATATTTCGTAAATTTTCATCTTTAGAATTTTCAGAATTCGTCTCTGACTTATCTACACTGATGTCATTCTCTGTTTGATATTTAAAATTCATAAATTTATTAATAAAATGAAAGATATCAATTAATTGCCTAAGGAAATTTGGTAGTAAAGTCATAAATGTTGGAGAAATAACAACACTAGCACTGATAGACCTATCAGTATTGCAAATATCTTGATGCAAGGCTTCGAATGAAAAAAGAGGTAAAATTTGCATACTTTCTGCCTCATTACAGAATTTACCTGAATTTACCTGTATAATTCTCTTTTTATCTTTCTTAAATAATTGTCTATTTAGCTTACTATTTGAATCTGACAAATCTGTTCCTTGACTGTATGCTTGTGCTTCCTTAGATTTACCTATTTCTTTGTTATTTAAACTGTCCAGATTATTTCGAGGAATTGGCCTTTTACCAAATACTGGGAAAAGTTTTGGTGTTGAATTCTGAAGATACGTTTTATCAGAAAAAGGTGTTTGAGGGGGTAATATAAGGCCATAACTCCATCCTGGTAGAATCAAATTATTAGTATTCTCCCCAGTATCTTCAATTTCTCGACATTTCTCAATAGTTGTAAATTCTGGTAACAAAATACTTGAATATTCCGATAAAGCATTTCGTTCCGGTGTTAAGCACACATATTCTAAACTAAAATCTATATTTGTATAAAACATATCAAAAATATTCGTGTCAGTTTCTATATTACTAGTTTCTTTCCCAGAAGTTTCACTGGATTTAGAACTGAAATTGCATCTATTTCTTTCATACAGAATAGACCATATACAAAAATCACGTATAGTGAATTTAATGTATTTAAAATTACTAATATTTGAATGGAGTAGGCTTTTTATACTTCTCTGATTAAATTCATTTAGTATATTAATTATGTCTAAATCTTTACTGGAATTCACTACCGGTTCATTACTGTGGGACTTTAATAATAGCCTTACTCTTCTAAGTGAGAAATCAAGTATGCCCCAGGTGCCATTTCTTAGTATCATTATATCAATTTCCCTAATTAGTAAATATAATTTCCAAAAACGTAAATCTCCAGCACATTTGTCACTTGGAGCTATACTAATACCAGAGTTCAAACAATCTCCTAGATTTCCAGGTATATTTTTAAAAGCTATCTTTATAAATGAACTAATTCTGACACCAATAGACTCAGCAGTTAAAATTGCAATTCTTGGATTATAAAAATTAGAATTGAAGCTCTTATTGTTATAACAATATAGAGGCCTTATTATTGTGAAACTATCACCTGAATATTGAAGTGATTTCCTATGAATATCTAATAACCTGTTTTCTATGTTGTTACCTTCATACAATAGTTGTTCTATACCTAGAAGAGTATGAAGAGTTATATTCTCCAATACAATGCACCAATCAAAAATATATGAGTTATTAGAACTATTAATGAGTGATTTTGGGTTATATCCACAACAATTTGTGAAATTAGTATCTAATAGTATATTATCGGAACTTTTCTCTTCGATCTCATCTTTCTTACCTACAGCTTTAGCAAGAAGTACTGGTGAAACTATATTGTCAGTAAACTGTGAACTCCAAAGAATGTTCTTCTCACTTTTATATATTGATACTAAATTCTTATAATCATTTAAAACCTTTTGAATCCTGCCAGCAATTTCATAGGAAAAGAAAATATGGCCTGCAAATACTTTGAAGTTTACCTTATTATTATAAGTTCTTTCACTTATTTCAGCTTTTGTTACATTGATATTAACACTACTATTGTTTTCTTTAACTTCACTAGCACATATATTTATATTTGTTGCATTGGCATCATAATTATCATTTTTGTTATTTAGTATTGAATCTTCTATCTTGAATTGTGCTTCCAAATATATTTGTGGAGTTTGAGAAGACTTCTTGTTATTTAATGAATAATCTGATAAATCTAACTTCTGGGTGTCATGATTTGCACATATTAATACATATAAAGTGCTATCTTTAGCAGTATTTAAAGGAGAAGATCTATGCGGAACTAAGTGGCCAGCATATTTACAGAAGATAACTGAAGGGACTACTAACTCATTATAATTTGTTAGTTCATTATCCCATGAATATCTGGAATCTGGATTAAAATCAAGTGATATGGAATGGAGATGCTGAATGTATATTTCACCTAAATTAAATACAAATTTTAATACTTGATTCAAACTGGTATATTTGTACTTTAATGATATACTGTATAACACAAAATCAAATGCAAGTGAGTTTGAATCATAAACATGTAATCCTAAAAATTGAATATTCAAAGATAAATTCTGTAGTAAGCTTAATAATGATTTGGAAGACTTTTCAATAGCTTTCTTTTTTTTTATTTCACCATCAGAAAAAGATGCCAATTTTGCAAATAATTTAGGGAGATCGGTTACTCCCTGCATTGGGAATATTAAGAATTCATAACCACTTAACAATGCTACAGATATTGGAGTAAGATTAATTTGAATACATGTAAGTCTTAAATCCATTGTTAAACCTTTATAATGCAAAAATAAATCTCTCATATCCAAAATATACATTTCTGATCTATTTGATAATATTGATGATATACCCAAATGCCTCAAGCTAACCACTAAAGAAATATCAGAAAATGAAATTTCCATAAATAAGTGTTCAAGTAATAGTTTACATCCACTCATACAAGTACTCAACTCTATTATGTAGCTATTTTGTAAGAAATATTGCAGTATATCATTGTAAAGTAAACTTTCACTTGAATCTAATGTATCAAAGGGTATTTTCAGGTCATCCATACTCCAAAATACCTTATCATCTTTGCAGACAGATTGACTACTCTCCATTATGTGATATGACTTTAGGTTATTTATGAAAAAATTTGGCCTAGAGCAAATATCGTTAATTATCATTAAAACCTTATTTTCTAAGTTATTTGGGTAAGCTCCAGAAGTATTAGTATCTTCAATATGTTCAACTATCTCATTATCAAGTCTTGGAACTTTCACATAACTTTCCACCTTAAATAAAGCAAAGTCTGCACTTTGATTACTGTTCAAACTTAAATCTTTATTTCTAAGTAAGTTTTTATACATCTGTGTTTCACGTATGTTATATAAATTTGTAGAAGATATTTGCTTCTCTCTTATATAAAATAAATCTGCAGCTGAAAATGTAGTAAATGTTTCATCTGGAGGAAAAAGTGAAGAAATCGTTAAACATCGTAGATTTATAGTCATCTTTTCATTTTGTTTTGTTATAACTTTTATCATTGTAAATAAGCTTCTTATCAAATCAGTTTCATATGTTTTTTTGCATCTCATTAGTAAATGACCTATCTTAGACTTGCATAATGGTAATATATTGCCTAGTCTCCATATTGCTTTTAGACTGGATATATTCAAATTTGGAATTCCAATATTTATATAGTTAAAACCATATCCATTACTTTCCTTGTTTACCACATAGTTATCCTGAATTAAGGATCCCAATGAGTTCCGAAGTAACTGATTCCTCATATGTGTTAAATCAACAGAAGAGTAAAATTGATGTAATTTTATACTTATAAAGTTACTTATATGTCTGTTGTTCCGATTGGAGTTATCATCCGTATATACAAAATCTGGAACTAAGTAAGAATTCCAATTATTTGCTTTGATGTTCACTTTCGTTATAGGAACTGAGTCAATACTTAAAATCCTAAAACATGGCAAAAAATCTAAATTTACTGAATTAAATACTATAGATGTGAATTTCTGCAAAGATTTAAAATCTCGTTGCTCATACTTCTTGTCTAGGTATATCTCATCTATATCCAAAGTAGTCCTATTTAAATTAGCTCGTACAGATATCAACCCAATTTCTCGTTCATAGATACTAAAATTTCCCAATTTTATATTGATTTCTCTGTGACAAAATGTTATCTTATTAGATATCATATAAATAGTTCCATCAATAACGATTGTTGAGCAAATTCCCAATAAATTTACGACTTTTTGCTTAGAAACACCTGAATTTAAATTGCATACAATTAGAGATTTTATCCAACTTGGAAAAGGTCTAATATTTGCATCTATGTCATCAATAGTTGTTAACAAAATATTACATCTAATATTCGGAATAACAACTTCTAAAGCACTATCAAAATCAAACCAATGTTTAAAAGTTGAAATATCTCCATGCTTATAATATTCAACTTTATTATATGAACTATTATTTGATAAGTTTGAAATATCTTTATTCTTAGTTTCTAACTCACTCAAGAATTCTTGTACTGATAAAAGGCTGATCTCTTCAATATTACTGCAGGGAATCCAAAGCTGATGTAGACTCCCTAGCTTCTCCTTTACATAATAATTAGCTGCCACATGCAAAGAGATAATATCATTTATTGGTAACTCATCTTCTAATGATGATAATAAAGATGCTAAGAAGTTTGATATACCAGAAATTGTATAATTCTGCCTATTAGCATTAATTATACTAACTAGGTATGACTCCATTTGAGCCCTAGTTTTCCGGTTGTAATATATAGCTTGTATTGCCTTTAAAAAGCTTGTCCATTCATTAATATAATTAATAAAATTAAATAAAGCATTCAATGCATCTATAGTAGATGTTAATTCTATAGGAGAGTTAGAACCAACTTTAGTATTGGGTGGTTGAGAACCAGTGTATAAATTAGATTTTGGCAAAAAAATTAGTTTACTAACTTTCCATTTACATGAAGAGATGAAGTTTATTACATCTTCCTGAGTTTCACAGCTTAGTGGAAACAAAGAAATAGGTGCTTTTAAAGCACGAATATCCCATCGTTGAAATAATATATGTATTTCTATCCCTATATCTGGAGTTAACTCAATGGCATGCAAACAATTATCTGGAATGTCTATAAATTTAGAATTCCCATTCTGGGTATGTTTTGGATTAAATAAATTTACCGTGCTACTAGTCTCTTTACCTTTATTTATATCACCTATTGTAGAATTCTCAAAACTTACTGATTCCATATTTTCTTTATTACCATTGTGAATATTTAATTCTTTTAAAGGAGATCTAATACCAAAGGAACAGCATAAATAATCCAAAGCACTTAATTTTTCATTACTATATTGATTATCAGAACGTATGAACGGAATAAGATTCTGCAAAAAACTCAAAAGTGATTTATTATTATTTTCAACTTCTGCTGTTAAATTATCTTCATAATGTTTAGATGGAGTAATATTCTTCGATATTGAACATAGTAAACATTCACTAAACTTTTTATAAATAATACGAAATCCATAAAATCGAATCCACAAAAATTGAAATAGATTACTATTTAAACCATCTTTTTCCTGCTCACACAAATCCAATGAATTATAAGGAGAATTAATTTTTAATGCATCCGCAAATATCTCAAAAGTGAACGGAGAATCACCTATATCATCATCCACAATGTATGCATGAATATTATATGCATTAATGACTAGAGAATTTACTATAGATGTCTCAATAGACTGAGTTAAAGAATTATCTACCGACTTTGTTGACCAAGGAGAAACAAATTTTTCCCATTCCCTTAAACGCTTTTTTTTAGATTTGAGTATCTTTTTGGACCATTTCGAAATATTCCACTCATCAGGACTTGCAAGCCTTACCTGTATATCGACATTCTTGACTTCAATATTAATAGGATTAGATTTACTCACTATTTTATCTGAATTCACACATATCCGGATATTCCCAATGTTACTATATACAATTATAAATGGTAACTCAGCAATATCGAATAATATCTGAGGAACTGGAAAATTTGTCAATTCCAAATCTAATGGAGAAAAACTATGTATTTCAATATTTTCTGAAAGATCCCAATTTCCCAAAATATCCGATCCAAATTTCTCAAGAATATTCCTAAATAGGGCCTTTATGAGTGAGGCACCAAATAACATATTTATCTAAAGCATTACAATAATTTGCAAGACAAACCAAGAAAAATTCTTATCTTAATCTTAGAAGGTAATATAAATAATACCGAATGTAATTTTGAGTAGTGATACCTTGTTTTAAAAAGAAAAAAAAAAAAAAAAAAAAGAACTGGAGTTAGGGAGTTCTTTTTTTTTTTTTCTGTGGCAAGTACTCACACTCCCTATATATTGGATTATTAGTGCGCTTAACTAAGTGTGGTTATACAGCGGTAAAAATGTCTATAGGTAATAAGACCACTTCTTACTATCAATGGAGCTTATTTATAGCATATCCCTTAAATTAATCCTTTGTAATAAAAAGTATTGCTATTAAAGTTGTTAAATATATAGAATTTGTATGCTCCAAGATAAAGAAAATGGAATATATTATATATATGGATAAATTGCTGGAATAGGTATATCTTCTTTAATATTATAAAATAAATTAATTTCTAGATATTACCAGATTTCATATAAATTTATTAAATTGACTAAATACTAAACTTTTTACCTACTTGAGAAAATATTGATGATACATGAATATTAAAAAAAAAAAAAAAAAAAGTTACCGCCTACTCAACAAGCTCCTTGGGACAAACTTTGCAATATCGCTATTGCACAACTATATAATTGCAGATTATCAGCTCTAGTAAAATTTAGGTACTAGTTACATGTAATGGCTGAAAAATTAATAGAAGAGGTATGTTAGATTGAATTTTTGTAAAGACTAAACTTGCAAAAGTTTTCTATTTATAATATGAAGGTCCAATTTTACTTTTTTTTTTTTTTGAGCAACCTTTTTAGACATTAAATGCCATACTTATTATAGCTAATTATGAGGTCACACTAGATTCTAATCAAAGAAAAGCAGCTGAGCACTTTTTGCTTGATTTATTCAGCAGAAAAGATGTGAATATCCTGGCAATTATACATGAACTATTCAAACTAGCTAGCACTAACACATATATTGGAGATTTTAATGATATTTATAGGAAATTTTCAATTATACTTAAGAATAATTCTATTAGTGAAAATATCCAATTTATAAGCCTTTCTTTATTGGATTCTGCAATAACTTTGGAGAAATGGGAATACCTTAATACAGATCAGAAGCAATATTTTAAGAAAGGTATCATGGAATTAGCTTTATCAGGCTATAATGATTTAAATAAACAACCACTGATATCGTATCCTGTAGCAGTACGTAGATTAAGCTGTATATTAAGTAAAATAGCAATTGCTGAATGGCCAGATAACTGGCCTGATTTTTTAACAGAAATATTTGCATGTCGTACCTTTATTCTGCAAGAGTTACTTCATAGATTACATACTCTAGAATTTAAAATAAATTTGAAATATAAAGTTTCAGTAATCTCGAAACTAATATTGGGAATAGTTAAAGAGATAGCAGAAACCATAACATCAACTACGATTTCCTTACAATCTAAAAGACGTGCTACAGTGATATCTGGTATATACTGTAATGAAAATACTATATTGGAGATTTTAAGTGATACTTTACAAGCTGCTCTCTTATGTGATGATTGTTTATTGGATGATAATACTAAACAAATAGATGGTTCACTATTAATAGCAAAGAATTGTGATTTTTCTCTAACACAGCTTGCTTTAGAATGTTTAAAACACATAATTAGTATGACTGACATTAAGGCTTTATTAGAATTTAAACTTGATCATTTATTATTAGAACTGTTTAAGAAGTGGCGTGATAAACTAGAAGAAGAGATTATAGATTTATTCAGTTGCATAATATACAATATATCTAAACAAAAGCATAAAAGAACAATAATATCTACGTTAGAATATGAAGATACTAATCGTCTTATAATGGGAATTGTTTATCTTGTAAGGAATGTGGTTTTAGTTCCAGATATAATGATAAGTATTCCAAACTATGAAACTTATGAAAGGCATCTTGCAATTGTTAATTTATTTAAAATCACAGTTGAAAAGTGTATTAGTGCTATTTTGCAAATTCCAGATAATATGTATGCTGATAATACAAACTCAAAGTTTAATACAATAATCTCTATATGGCGTACTTGTATTCTTCTTAGCATTCATCCATCTTTAAATATTTCAAACATTGGCCTTTTAACAGTGACTATATTTTTAAAGTACTATATAATTAATAAATTTAGTGATTTAGAAGCTACTAAATTTTATAAATACTTTAATGAGTTACATGCAGAAGTATTATTTGTTGATAGGTTATTTGTCATTTTATTTATAAGGGCACTTAGAATTGGAGATCCTGCAGTTAAATATAAATCTGAACATTGGACAACATGGAATAAACTACTTTCAACAATAACTTTGACAACAATATCTCCACTTTATATGAATGTAGATTTTGAAAATAAATGTTTGGAAAATAAAATTTTACCATTAATACAACATGTTTCGGAATATATTCAACTTACTGACAAATACAATATTGGAGGATGTGAAGATAAGACTGGAATAAATTTTTCAACATTTAGCAATACATATAGTAAAATTAGAAGTCAAGTTCAGAATATTTTGAATATGCTAGTAGACTGGGATGAAGGAAGACTTTTGTCTGTTACATTTGAGACTTTTATTCGCTTGGCCAGAATGATACTAAGTAATAATTCCTTCAATTTAGTATGTAATCCCCATACTTCCCAATTTAATAAGAACCCAAATAATTTATCTACAGTTAAAGATGATAAAATACATTATGATTGTCCAAAGTGGGTAATATTAGACTCTCTTTTTTTTATTGTTGAGATCCTAACTCAACGGATATACAAGAATGCAGCTATTAACCCTTTAAAAACAGTTTGTACCTCTCTTGAACATCGAGTATCCTCTTACTATGACGTTAATATGGATACTGTGAAACGCAAAGAATCAAGGTGGATACAGTTGTTGCACCAATTACTTAATGGATTTCTACAACTTCCACCAGATACACTCTGTGGAATTTATTTAGAGTACCGTAAAGTTAGTTTGATACAACAAACCTTTTTTACAATACCATGGTTTGATTCTTTATCTGATAAGAATTCAGTTGTTACTCCAAATGGATTCTTAAAAATGTTATTTTCACATTTGTCATCAACTAAATTCTATGCCGAAAGCAAAAATAATTATTTTCAAATGAATCATACAACTTTAAAAAAGCATACTGTAACTGCTTTAACCAAAATTATGTTAAATTCTCAAATTTTTGATGCCTACACAAATGAAATTATTCGAACTGTAAAAAACTGCTTACTAGATTCAGGTATTACATATGAAGAAAAAAGTATATTTATAGCCTCTCTTTCTGCAACTGTATGTTCTACAAAAAATTATAAGATTATTTCGGAATTGATATCTGCATTTATTCAACAGGAAATTAATTTCTTGTTAAACCCCTTCTTTAAACATTGTAGTAAGACTGAATTTGCTTATTTTTTATTTGGACCTATCTTAAAATATATTACCATTATTAATGATAAAAATAATCAAACTAGAGAATTTCAGGAGTCCTCTAATAAAATTTTTAACAATTTGAATGAACTAAGAAATAGTTTAAATATTATCTTAACTGTTCTTAGTCATATACAAACTCCAGATAATTTTGATACTGCTAAAAATGGTGGCTTTCTAATAGATATAAATGAAACATTAGGAAATTTACCAATAGAAAATATTTATTCTAAAAAATATAGAAACTTTAATAAAGATTTAGATACTTCATCATCAACTAAATTCCAATTATTCCATCCTTTAGAACCAGTTATGGCACAAATATTTGAGAATTTATTTATTTTATGTAAAAGTCTGTTTGATATTTTAAAAATAGGAGAGGAAGACGAAATATATGAATATTTCTATCCCTTTGTAAATATATGTGATTCAGAGTGGAACTATTTAACCTTGAATAAAGATATTAGCTATAAAACTCTCCAAAATTGTTTTTCAAAACAATCCATGTCTGATATATACTATGAAGAAGTAAATGAGGCTCGTCGTCTATTATTTACAATAAGAAAGCTCCTTATCAAAACAATAAGTTCAATTATAACTTTGGGTACTAATAAGAAAATAAAAATATCTGAAATGACAAATGAACCATCTTGTGTTGAAAATGAAGCATTTAACTCAAATATTACAAGTGAATTAAGCTTTACTGGATTTTATTTTTACCCAAATATTACTAGCCTATTATCAAATTCTTTAATTGAACCTATTGAGCAATTACCTATTTATGTAATTCTGAGTTTAGTAAAGTTAGGGTGGACTCCAATATTATCACCAAATAATATTCCAAAAAAATCTAGTTCTGGAATTTTGCAGTTTCTTACAGAAGTGTTTGCTATCCGCTTTATCCCTGCTATGTTAAAAAAATTTGAAGTAGAATGGAATAATATTGAATATTCTCATGCATATATTATATTACAAACAAATTCTTTACTTAAGGATAATCCTCAGGAATCTCTTAAAGTTATAAATCAAATGGTGCAGAAAGAGAAACCACTTCTTAATACTCCTCTAGAACTATTTTTTGGAAGAAATAACTTGTATATAGAAGATTCTAATATCAACAATGTAGTCTATATGATTCATTATCATCAATTAAATCTAACAATAAAAGCTATATTACAAATTGTTGAACAATTTTTAACAACGAAAAGTGTTCATAATCTAAATTTATCTTTCGAACAGAGGGATTACCTTATTAATTCACTTCATAATGATGTAAATGATAACAACTATACAGATGTTGAAATGGATGAGAAGTTAATGACTATGTATTCTGCTAAGAGAATTCAATTTATGGAAACCCCTGAAATAAAGTGTGAACAAGGAGATATTTCAAAAATTGTATTTCAAGATGAAACTATTGTTTTGGCATGTTTAAATACTATTTTAAAAACAATACACTACCCTGAAGCAAGTTTGATTGAATATTCATTTAAAATATTGAATAAATATGTTAGACAGTTTAATACCCAGTATATTAATTTGAAAAGTGGATCTAACATACTAAGTAAATTTGAATTTCACTTAACTTTTATTAAACAACTTCTTTTAAGTCTATTGAAAATAGGACTGCAACCATTTTCCTTTGATCCTTTAAATATTACAAGTAATTTACTACAACCTGAGACTTATATTCATACACCATTAAGATCTCATATGGAAAACCGTCACTTTATTTTGCTAAGAAGTGCAATTTCTGAACTTATAAAGTGTATCATTAGATCAACTCCAATTTGTAATGATTATATAATTAAAGAAAGAATTATTTTAAAAGATCAGGAAGGTAAAAGTGAAGATTGCAATTCATCTATTATCTCTATTCCTGAAGTAGTACTTTCTAGAGGAGTTGAGTCCCTAAATTTGCTTATATCATCTGATAATTTGTTTACAGTACAGGAAACTGCTAAACTGGTTCAAAGTGTACTTCTTGAGTTTATTCTAGACACCCCTAACAACAATTCAGTGCTAAATACTCTGATATATGAACTTATTTGCAAACAACATAAATTGGTTATGACTAAATCCTCCCCAAATTGCCTTACAATAAATATTCCACCCATAAACTTTTTAAATGGGAACTGTCTCAATTCAAATTACATAGAGAAAATAGGCAATGATAGGTTAATGATATAAAATGAGATTTTTAATTTTAGTGATTTGATTATTTGATTAATTAATTTATAAAATTCGAAATTTGCTTTTTAAATTTATATATTATAGATTTTACCTTATTTAACAAAATTTATTATCACCATATTCCTAAAAAGATAATTTTTCACAAAAAGAAAAAATCTTAAATTTTTAATAGAGCTAATTTGGAAATTCCAGTAGACTTATGAGTGTTTAGTAGTGCACCTGTTACATCTGCAAAAATTGGATGACCCCTAACAGATTGCACAAATATATTACTGTGAAAATTTCCAATTGTACAATTTGAAATACTTGAATTAGAAGATACAGCTGTAGAATAAGATGCTAGACTGTTTAAATGAAAAGTGTTACTATTGTTGAGATAACCACCAGAAAAGTATGTTGAATTACTCCCTTCATAAAAACCGTTAAATGTTACTCTATCGTCATATTCTGGATACTTCTGAGCTATCTTAGAAAATTCACTTTTAATAGGTGATCTAAATTCCTTCATGTCTACATTTTGGATAGATTTTCCATTATTTGAATCGAAAATGCGCAAAATACTCTCTTCGGTATTTGCACTTATTATCTTTTCTCCACTTGAATTATAGGTAGACCTCCTAAAGCTTTGAGTACTATTTAATGAGGGTATATCAAATTTACATATATCATTATTGTTACTGTAACTTCTAAGGTCTACTTGGCGTATTGCTGAGTCAACTCCACTTATAACTAGTTTGCTATCATCACTAGGGCAAAAAGATGTAAGAACTACCATACTTTGTAAATCAAAACGCATTACTGATGTATTTCCACGAATCCTTTGCCTCATATCCCATAGTTTACAAGTAGAGTCAAATGAGGCAGTAGAAAATACCTGTGGGTGATAATGTGAAAATCTTACAGTATTTATATGGGACATGTGAATATCCTGAAATAGTTTTGTCTGTTCTCCAGTGCGTGCATCATAGCATGCAATTGATTTACCAAATCCACTAGCTAAAAAGAAGTCATCTGTTGAATTTATACTGACTGAACTAAGCTGTTGAAAAGGACGACATTCCTTCTGCACTTTAAGTGTATAGGGTAACGATGAAGAATTTAATGGATACTGTAAGTCTTTGGATATTGATGCTCCACATAAACTATTTGTTGAATTGCAGATTCGACTACTGCAGCCAGTTAATATAGAATCATCATGTTCATATTCGCTTTCATTTATAAAGAATGGATTGTCATTAATTCTAATTACTGATATTGACCCAACTATACAACTTCCACTAACAAGAAATTCTGGATGATTGTGGTACCAGCCTAATCCAATTATAGGAGTAATTGATACACCTAAAACAAAAGATTAATTAATCAAGATATTTCTAAAAAGTTGTAATTTAGAAATTGTGAATATCCCCCTCCCCAAATATCCAAATTCTGCAATTAGTTAACTATTGCTTCCTAATTTTTTGTTTCACTTTAGGGAATTTTAAATGGATATTTAAAGGATTCTCTTTAAAATTAGGATATTTCTTTATAAGAACTTACTTTCTTGTCCAACAACTAAGTCTCTATAACGGTCGATAAGTTTCGTTTGACCATCAGCAGTACCAATTATAATCCAGTCTGGTCGAGTATAGTGAAACTCAAATTGCCGAGCCTCTAAAGTACTGTAAAGAGTAGCTACCTGTACTTGTTTCTTATATTCATCTTTAAAAGGTTTAATAGAGCTTGAGATACTATTTTCTACAAATTTATCAGGATCTATTGTTATATTACTATCTCGTTTTATTTTTTGATTCGTTATTATTGGAAAAAATGTTGAGTTTATAATCGGATATTGATCATTTATTTGAGAATTTTCCGTTTTGAATTTTAGAGCTTTGTTAAGAGTTTGTGAAAATAAATAATAATCATAATCTAAAGTTTTACCACAACTACTTGATTCATGAGAACAAAAAAATCGATGATTTTCACGACAAATGCGTAAACCAATAAATTTTTTAATTTTATCTGTACTGTACTGATCCTTTTTGAGTAGATGTTTATTTAATGGAAGATAACCAGCATTTAAAACTATATGATTTAAAGTATTAGTATTTATTTGTGGTACCCATCCAACAGATAATAAATTTTCTTTGATCATTTGTAAATGGTTTTTTATATCATCCTGAATATAATGTAAAGGAATTTCTTCTATTATAAGATTTAGTTTTTCACTATTAACAAAGGCTAGATGTTTTGACAAGTCACAAGCTAGTAAATATTGGAAATGATACAATTGACTATGATTAGAAAATGAAATCTTGGGTATATTAAATAATCGTACAATATTTTGATAAATAAGATTGCAAATTAAGTTATTATTTAATGATTCTTGTACATCAGATATTCCATCATTAATTTCACCTATCCATCCAATACCTTGAAGTAAAATTATCATATATACCTCTTCGTTAAGAATGTTTTTCAAAGTACTTCCAATCTTATTTAATAAGTCTCCCAAGGAATTTTTATCCTTTGGTATTGAAATACAAATATTTCTATTATTTGATGTTGATACCTTAAATTTAGAATAAGAATTTTGCGGAATTCTATATGATATCTCTAGTGCAATTTCTAAAGTATTTTGATAGATTACTACTCCCTCAGATTTGTTACTTAAATATACTTTCTGATAACATGAATTTCTTTTTACATCTTTTGTTATTTTAGGTTGCATTAACCATTTGTAACCAATTAGATTGTCTGGAAAATTACAAAAATAATCCTCTTTTAACTTCAATATGGATTCTGTAAAAAAAATTGTGCTATCTTTTAATAAATCAGGCAAAAGACTATTGACTTCTAATTTCTCATCAAACCCTTCAATCTGGATTTCTGAAATATTATCTTTAAGGAATGAAATATTACACTTGCAATTTTCCCACTTTTTAGATAACTGTTCACATTGTACCCTGTACTTTAATAAGTCAGAATCTACTCTACACTCCATTTGACTACCTTTAGTAATTTCATCTACTTGGTATAATTCTTTATTAATTGATAATGAACAGAATTGATCTTTATATAAGTATGATTTGTTAGATGTAGATAGATTCTTCTGATAATTTAATATATAGTGCAATATCACACTAACAAAAGATATATGAAAATGACTAGACTCTTTAAAAATCTCATAACACTCATTAAGACATGAATATGGTACTTCATATAAATTAATTTGATTATTTATAAAATTTTCATTTTTCCCAGTATTTAACGATTTCCAAATAACTTCATATGGTAATTCAAGTATATAATTACCTCTACTACTAGGATGAGATGTTATTATAGCCCCAGGTCGGCCTCCTAGATGTAATTCTCTGATTCTAATTGGACAAGATAATTTGATAAATTGTCTACAAATATGGAGTATACTTAAAAATTTTATACTAGCCACAATACTTAAAATTGTTGTTTCAGTATATAAATCATTCATACTCTTTATTTGTATTTTAATTATTGGAATTGGAACTAAAATATCAATTGCTCCCATCCTTAACCAAAATGATTCTTGTGGGAATTTATTATTCATATTTACGTAATATACTACTCTCCAATTTATTATATTCGTTAGTAGAGTTATATCAATATGTGAATTTACCCAGTAATTCTTTGTATGTATATTTGAATTAAAATAATTTTTAATTTTAGATTTATACTTTTTTCCAAGTAAATTTACCCACCAATCATATTCCAATATTATTGGAGAATAAGTGTTATCTCCAAATTCCCATTTGTACTCATCTACAGATATATTCGGTAATAATGAATACTTAAGATGTTCTATGTACTTGTAACCATTTGGTATTATTTTATCCTCTATTATAGATGATTCCCCTATACAAATTTTATCTCTATTATAAGATTGAACAAAACCACTATAATGGCAATAAAATCTCCATATTATAGAGCAATTCTTAATTGATGTATAGATAGACTTGCATGTCAAACTAAGACTTATGCAACTTTCCGGGTCTATGTAAAAACAAATATTTATGATTATAGATATTGGTAAATTTCTGATACAAATTCTATTTTTAAAGATCTGGTTCTCTTTTTGAATAAAATCCTTAGGTATATCTGCATTCATAACTTTACCTCAGTATTTATTGACTAATGTCTCTTTTGAGTTACTAATATATATTATTTACTACTCTAGTTTTTCATAATTTAGACTATAGTATAATTATTTCATTTAAGTATTATTAATTTAAAATAATATATATATCTATATAACATCTTCAACAGTGCATATATTACATAATTTTAAAAAAATGTACTCGAGTTATAGAGGATAATTTACATGCACTTTTTAATTGCACAAACTAGGATAATAGTATTTATTAATATTGTATAATATTTTACTGTATACGGTACTCCACCCCACAATAAAAAAAGGTATTAAAATATATTTGAGCGCTCATATGCGTTCAAATGTGTTTTGTGGCGCGCTAGCAGGCTATCTACATTTGAAATAAGAGCTTTACAATTAATTTTTGTGGGTATTTTTTTTTTTTTTTTTTATAAAAGTTATATTTCTGGTTTTTAATGCAATAAGCAAAAAGTATTATTTAAGAGTTGGTTATTTATGGACTACTATATTTATTGAATTCCTCACTACATAGGTTCTTGTTTCTTAGCCTGTAATGTTTTCTCGACAAAAAGGCAGTCATATGGCTGGTAAAGATTATTCTAGTAATGCTAAATTAAAAAAGAAAAATTCAAACAATAAAATTTCAACTTGTTATGGTGATGAAAAAAAAGATACAGTAGAGAATTTAGAAGTAAAACAAACAAATAACTACAATAAAGAGAGAAATACTAATAATAGCTCACATAATGAAATGAATCGTAGTAAAAAGAATACACTAAAACAATATTATCATAATATAAGTATGGGACGTAATGAAAATACTAAAGATAAGGGTGAATATAGAAAGAAGATTTATCAAAACGATTCTAGTAATCAAGATCATTCAAGTCATATTGGGAGATCAAATAATATTGATCAGAAACAGAAAACATATAGTACCCATCAATATTCAAGGAACAAAAATCAAATAAATGGTAATAACCAATGGAATTACGCGAATAATGGAGATATTATACATAATAAAAATAATAAATTGAATTCAGATTTTAGTGGAAAGTCTCTATTATGTGGAACAACTGTAGATGAACAACATAATAGAAATGAAAATGAGAATATGTCAAAGCCTTCTATAAAAGAATCATCTATAAGTAAATATGCACTTGGTCATATATATGCCTCAAAAAATAAAGTATATAACAATAAATCCCAACACAAGTTTGTGAAATTCTCCGATGTATTTGGAGTTTTAGAATGGATGCACCAAAGGCAATTAGTAGCTATTAAGTGGATATCAGAGAATAGCAATAATAGATTTTATGCAGAGGATTATCTTAAGGAAATATGTGAAACTAAAAATAACCAAAATCACTTACAAACTAGGAACAATGATATAGATGGTGCTAATAATCAAATTTACATGAATAAAGAAATAAATGAGACAACTGATGAGAGATCATCATCAAAAATATCTCTTGAAAACTTGAATTTATCAACTATAAACTCTCCTAGGCACTTTACTGAATTTGAAACTTCAGAAAAGGCCCTATCTAATAGTACTTCATCACATTTCACTGATCCAGATCAAAGTACTACTAACTCTCAAACTAAAACTATGAATTCTTTTATTTATTCGTCATACAATACAAAGATTAGTAGTGATCAACATAGACAAGGTAAAGGCTACAAGATATATAAGCACTTTCACTCTAAAAAACACTCTCTTGATGAAGAGAATAATCGTACAGTTACTAGGCGTTGAGTTTTAGACTCTTTGCCTATAATTTGTAAAAAAATTGATTAGGAACTCTAAAGATCTTATTATAGGTAGAGACTTTGTATTTATTATAGAAATGTGATATTTAACTCGGTTATTTGGGTTTATTCTTATAAAAATTGGGTCTCTATTCTTTGTCCATGTGGTGATGTGGCGCTTCTAGAGGTTTGTATCACCTTAGGAACTTATATAAGTAGATAGGAAATTAGAGAGATTCCATTTCTAATGAATATGAATGATGGATATTCAGTTGATGTGGAGCTTAAACTTTCTAATCAGATCAATGGTTCTAGTTTCAGAGGTGAACTTTTACTTAATAGTGGAGAATTAAAACAAATTCTTAATCATCTTCAAAAATTAGATTTATATACTTTTGAATTATCCCCAGAACCACTAAATACTCGCACATATAAGAATCTTCGTAAAAAGAATGTTAATGGGATAAAGAATGATAATAAGAGGCTAAAAAGTTCTCGTCCATCATATTCACGCGAGCTGAAAGCACTTTTAGGAGATGATATACACAAATATAATATTATATCTGAAAGTCGTTCTAGCCATCTAGGTTCAACTACAGTTCAATCATACGAAGAGAGCGTAAGAAAACTTCCGGATTGGGCTAAAAGATTTCATAGAGTACTAAAGATGATTTCTATTCAAGATATAGTAGCCCCTTTTGTTTCAAATGTTTCTGTATCTACTATAAGCTCTTATATGCAAGCAAATTCCTTAAGTGATGAAGAATGTAGTGGGGATCATTTAAAAGAGAGTGCAAGACGGTATTTAGAATTTCTAAGACGATGTGAACCTTTGGATCAAATATCATTACAGAGAATTCTACAGAAACTTGAAAATAATGAATATGAAACAACTGCAAGTGTATTTAATGATGTTTATTCAGTCTGGATTTGTGGATTTCGTGCAGATAATCCGGGAAGTCCCTTATGGATGAAATCTGTTGAAGCAGCATTAAATTTTAATCTTAAATTATGTTGTGAACCACTACAGGACGATTTCAATATGTCTATTCCCTCTATAAAAAATAAAACTTCATCTTTTTGTGGAATTAGGCCAAACTCTAAAGATATAAATTTGGAACCACCTAGGAAAATACCTAATTTGTTAAAAAGTCCACATAACGAATTTAGTCATCTTAAATCACGAATAAATAATTCTGATAAACGGAACTTAAATTATTCTACAACAAATTCAGCAACAAATATCCGCAATAAAGGGAAAACAAATAATTTACACTCATCTATACGTTCTAAAAGTATAACAGATACTGAGAGACAAGAATTTCAATCTTTACTCAGTCAACTATCTCAAAATAATCATGTTGACTTATTTAATTCATTTTCAGAAACTGCTCACTGGAGAGAAGTTAATTCAGGTGAAGTTGAATTAGATGACCAATTAACACCACCAAATGTATTTAGAGATATGATTTTATGGTGTAAGAATAAATTAAATATTCCATTATCAAGTGAAGGTCCATCTGGAAAATTAGGTAAAAGTACTCGTTATGGGAGTACTGTCAACTCTACAAGTTCATCTACTAAAAAGTTGCGACAGGGAATATTAAAACCTCATAGTAAAAAATCACAGCTTTCAGCAAAACAATTCTTTTCAACAGGAAGAGCTTTTAACTCACAATCTTCTGGAAGTGAAGATGAGGATGAGGATGAGGATGAACCATTACGTGAGAATATTTCGATATCTGAGAAGTGGAGATCTATTGTATCTTCAGATGAATCTGATAGTGAGCCTGAACTTACAAGTTTTTATCCACATTTTGGCTCAAAATAAATAACTTATTTTTGATTTGAGGTTTTTCATAACTTTAATGCAGTGAGCTTTAGTCATACAGCGAACCTTAATAATGAATTCAAACTTTTATAGGCCAATATAGTGTTATTGATGTAGTTATCAATTTATGTATGTTTAATAAATATATATATATATATAATTATGTGCTAATAGCCTTTTACGACCTTTTTTTCAAGCACAATTTTTAAATTTCTTGCATTCAAATAAATATCCTCAAATTTTGAAGAAATGAGTGCAAGTTGCTTAGCAATTTCATCTGGAGTTGGTGATTCTCTCATTTTAATTGTTTTAACTAGAGATTCTGAGAATTCTTTACCTAGAATATGGACAGCTTCCATTTCAATAACTGAATCTCCAATAGATATAAGATTTGTTATAATTTCGGAATTTAACTTTTTCTGTACTTCAAGAAAAGCATTAAATTTCCATTGATAATAACCTCCCGGAAATTCCATTTCGTATTTTGATCTTGCAGATATAATAATTACCTTGGAAAGTGTTGGAACTAATTTAGGTAAATATTTATTAGCAGAATATTCAACCCAACCTTCTATTGCATTAGTAATAATGAAGACATGACCTAACTCCAAAGATGATTCAAGTAATTTCTTACCATATTTTTGAATTAATTCTAATTTTTCTAAAACTGCTTTTGGTAATTCTACCACTGTAGATATATCAAAATCATTATCATTTATATTTATATTCCCCTTTTTTTGTTCACGAAAATCTACATGTTCACAATTTAAGATTCTATTTATATATGTTGTACATAATAATGTATCATCCCAATCAAATATTATTGCAGTTTGATGCTTAGGTGGCCGTTGTGAAGATGGTACCCAAATCTTTAAGTAACTTAATTTACGTAAATATTTTAGTCGGGGAGCATTACTCTTTTCTAGACTTAACAATTTTAGTGTAAATTCATCTTCAAGTTCAGTTGAAATTGAAGATTGTAACTCTCCTAATGTTTCAGAATTGTTATTAGCATTATTCTTTGAAGGTATTGAACGTTTCAATGTAATTCCCAATTTAGTCATAAGATTTATTCTCGTAGAGTCAGTCATAGTTTTTATATAATGGCTCACTATAAATTAACGCTTGGAAGTCTAAATACTGCATCAAATTATCAATATATAATTAATAAACACACACTTAACAAAAAAGGAGAGAAAGAAAAGTTAACACAATAAAAAAGATGAAAAAACGAGTTATATTTATTTGCGGGATATTCTAGCTATTCCTAGCTATTATACTATTATGATACATTTGACAATAGCTGTATGCCTTGTATGCATTAATAATCCTACTTCCCATTACTTAATAAACAAATAATTATACATACTCTTATTTAAGTATACTGAAACTTACCTGGAAGACCATCAATATTAGTTGCTCCTTTAAGGATACATTCCTTAATAATTTTACTTGATAAATTTGGGAATAATGAAACTAATATAGCTGCAACTCCAGATACTAATGGAGTTGAGAATGAGCTGCCAAACATACAACGATAATCTAAGACCACATCTCTGTATAAAAAATATTATTAGATTGTGTTTTGAATTCACTTAAACCTACTGTCACCCAAGTATGTAGAACAAATATTAACACCTGGAGCTGCTAAGTGTACAGAATTTCTTCCATATGCTGCTCTTTCCATAATTATACCTTCTCTGCAAGATTATTTAGTTCAAAAAGTATTCAATAGTAATATAAGATATATTGAAATGTATCATTGATCATACCTATTTAATGCTGTAACTGATATTACATTATTAAACCTATAAATATTAATTTAAACATTTTATGTTTAAAAAAAAATATTTATATAATTAAATTTAACTAATATAATATTGACATACCTGAAGGAAGCTGGATAAGTAGGGAATTGGTCATTATCTCTATTTTTGTGGAAATTTCCAGATGCTGCAACAACCAACATTCCTTGGGTCTCACTTCTTTGAATTGCTAATCTCAATGATTCAATTTGTTCACTAAAAAGTTCCAAATAATTTGTATTGAAAAATAATTTAGAATATAAGTTAAAAGTTTTTAAAGCTAAAATTAAACATTATTACCATCAAAATAATCTTACCTCCTACTACCATAACTATGGTTTGAAACCTTTACACCCTTATCTAATGCATAGTCTATTGCTTGTAAAATTCCAGAAACATAACCTTGAATATTTGAATCCAAGACTTTTAGTACCATTACTTGGCAGTACATACAAACTCCTGCAATTCCTAATCCATTATCTGGAATTGCTGCAATTAAACCTGATATATGTGTTCCATGTCCATTATCATCAGATGGAATCTTTGTATCATCTACAAAATTCTATATTAATTTTATGTATAGCACAAATAAATATTTAATTTATAATTAAGATAATTCATTGAAAATGGAGTTTTGTTCACAATATTACTTACCCAACCATAACAATCATCTATATAACCATTTTGATCATCATCTATTCCATCACTACAATTATATTCTCCAAAATTTCTCCATATCCTTCCCCTAAGATCTGAATGTTCAAAATCTATTCCAGAATCCATAACAGCTACTACTGCATTTCCAACTTTATTATTTATTATCTCTTTAAGCCTTTTCCAAAGTTTTGGAGTATTAATTCCATAATTCAAGTCACTATGAAACCATTGCCTTTCAAATAATGGATCTGATGGATAAAATTCATCACTTGCTGGTTGTCTTTTTTTTCCTCTAGACACAAAATTATTTAATTCTATTGGGGTTTCCTGTAGAATTTGTGAGCCTATAAAATCATCCTCATATATTCCCTAAAGATAAAACAATTATAAATAAATTATAAAAAATATTCTATTTATTTAAAAGTTTATCATCTAAACTTTGTTTTGATATATTTAAGTCATTATTATTCTTTTTTTTTATACAACACATTACCTCTATTATATCATCAAACATAGCAGAATTACTAAGTATAATCTGATAAAAATTTAGTGCATTAATATTATGAGGTAAGCTTATAATTTCAAAATTTAAACCTTTCAAGAATCTTGGAGGTTCTATCAACTTTATCTATAAATTAAAAAAAAAAAAAAGTCTAATTTTTTTATGGGAAATATATATATTAAATATTGAACTTACTTGCATTTTGTGCAAAATAGTTTCAATTTTTTGAATAAATGTATCTCTCAATCTCTTAACTATACCATTAGTCAGATTATTACTATCATTTTTATCCTTTACTCTGTAAGCAATTATTAACCTTTTAAGTTTTAATCTATTATGGGAATTATTGTTTGTATGCTTTTCTTTCTGCTGTAAATTAATAAATAAAATTCAACTTCAATTAACCAAATTGAAATCTTTATAATAGAACTTTTACCTTTACTATAAAATTGCCAATATCTTTGTAGGAAATTTCTTTATTAGAATTAAGATCTAACATATTAGCCATTTTTGTTAAATTCATTATTTTACACAAAGTACTTCTAGAAGTACAGATTAAAATTAGTGATAAGAACTTAAGGAGAAAATTCATTCAGCTAGATTTACTTAACCATTTCAATATTTTTATATAACAATTTATCAGTGTCTCATCCCAATCTGTAAAGGGCCCACTTTACAAGTTACTAATACTGCATGCATGAGGTGCAATAATACAATAGGCGGCAAGATAATATAAAAGTACCGCATTTTGACGAGTTAATTGTATATTTTAAAATTAAGATACAATCTATTTTCTATATTGGGCTCTCAAAAAAAAGTTGTATTATTTAGGATTATCATTTAATAATTTTATAAGTTGGTCATCCTCATTATAAAGTCCTGATCTAATTAAAATATCTACATCAGTAGGTATTTGCATATCCATTGTATTTGGTACCTTATTCACAGATTCTAGTTCTAGTGTAACAACTATTTGATCTAACTTATCTTTAAGATATTGCCTAGAAGCTTTCAATAATTCTACACACTGTTTTAAATGCTTTATTTCCATATCTTTATTTTGAATTTCATAATCTTTTTTGGAAAGTTCATCTTTAAAATAGCTATAGTCTTTTGCCATATGAGCTTTTTCAGTAGTTTTCTTCAAAATACTACTTTTATCTTCTTCAACATTCAACTTAGAAATAAGTTTGCTATTTTCCATTTCTAATTGTTTATATTTTCTTTTTTCTATATCTAGTTTTGTTTTAAATTTGGATTGAATAATATCTAATCTTTGTTGAAAGTTCATTTTCATATTATCCAATTCTCCATTTTTATTTTCTTCAATATAATCAATAGACTTTTCTTTTTCTCTTAAGTGATATATTTTTTCATTTAATAAATTCTCTAATGTAGCCAATTTTTTATTTTTCCTTTTTATGTCTTGTATAAAATTTTTCATTATAGTTTCTTGCCTTTTAATTAAAGAAAGGCGTATATTTTTTTCAATATCCTCAATATGCTTAATAAATCTCTCTTTCTCTAATTTCTTCCATATTTCTACACTAAGAGCAACCTCATATTCTTGTGTATTTCTTATATCATCTTCTGTAACCCTTTTACTATCTAATATATCATCCAATACTTGAAGAGTTAGTTCTGGCTTAATATTAAATTCTTCAACTTTAAAATAACCAAAATTTAAATATAATTCGTCATTTAATGTTTTATTTATTGTTTCAAAGTTATCTTTTTCTTGTAGATCTTGTAAAAGTGTAGAAGCTTCCTTCTTTGAAGAGAATTCACGATTATCTGATATATCTGAATAAAGTCCAATTGACAAATCACTAAATTTATTAATATTTTTATCTTTTAAAATTTGAGGTGATTCTGTTTTTGATTTTTTTAAAATATGTTTTTTATCCTTTCGATTTTGTACTTTGATTTCTGTAGTATTTTGTTTTTTATTACCTTGTAATTTTAATTCTATATCTATAAATCCTATAGGTAAAATATTTTCTTGTTTAATAGTAGAATTTGAATTATCTACAGTATATGGATATAATAAAATTCTAGTTGGCCAAGTTTTGTATGATAAAATAGATTCATTTATAAATTGTGTATCATCAGGTTGTATTAATATATGTTTTAAGGTTATATCACCATAAGAATGTATTTCAAGATCACCAAATGTATTAGATTTCCAAACTTCTATTTTAAGGGGTTCCAACTGGAGTCTATTACTAAGTGTATGCCAATTGCATGAAAATTTAGAAGATATTTCTAAAGGTTCTTTAAATATATTAGTAGATCGTTTACATGGTATAGGTGGACTTGTTTTAGGAGGTCTACCAGATAAATTTTTAGTACCACGTATTATATTGAACCAATTTCTTAAAATAAAAGTTATTGTAGCCGGATTTTGTAATGTGGTTGATTTAAATTTTATACATAGATTCCAGACAGTAATATCTAAGTAGTCATCATAGTTTGCTATATTTGATTCACATGTAAATTCAGACGTAATATCATCTAAATTATCTATAGAGAGCCAATCTAATGGATCCTCTGAACTGTTCATTAAATTACAAACAAAATATTGACTACTTGCGGTGAAATAGCCACAATATATTTTGCAAGCTTTAATCTAAAGCTGTTAATGGATCGCGCTCGTCAAGTATTGTGTAAAAATCCTGAGATTAGGATTCTAAAATAATAACTAATTTAATTATGATCTTAATTATGATTATACTATATTGAATATAGTACCATTTTATTATACAATAGATATAATAAAGTAAACAACTTTAATAGATATACCTGTAACTAACTACATTATTATTAATTAAGGATTAAATCCTTATTAAACTAATAGAAATTGACTATATGGTGTCTTTTACATCTATGCCCAAAGAACAACTGCTTTAGAGGAATTTAAAGTACCTGCACAAAATATCCATGGTTGTTTTGGATGCCAAACTGCACTTCTAAGGTTAGAATGAGCACCTCTAAGAACTTTTAATGGTATAAGAACAGGATTACTTATAATATCTTTAGGCATATTACAATAAAATAAATTCACATCTCCACTACTATTTGCAGAAAACATTATAGACTTATTAGGATGGAATTGGATTTGTTTAATTGTAGTTTCGCTATATCTTAAAAGTTTGTAAGGTTGATTTCCTAAATCTAGATCAAACCACGCTACTCTTCCATTACTTTGACCTGCAAGGATATATTGTCCTGAATAGTCCAAACTTAAACATGTCGGATTTTCTATACCAACTAATTTCTTGACTAACTGTTTTGCAGAATTATCATCATTTAATTTTTTAGTACTTGATCTACTATTAGATAAGTCTATTATTCGTATACTTCTTTGTGTTGCTATAATAAGCCATGGGTTTATTGTATGAAATTGAACTACCCTTACAAAACCCTTTGTTTTGTACACTTTAATTGAAGCACATTTATCAATAGAATGAATAATAATACGATGTGAAGGAGATGGTGATTTAGGACATACTGATACCAAATATATACCTTTTCTATGCCAATTTAATTGTCTAATGATAGCTTGATGTTTTACTTTAATTATTACTTTAATCATAGGTATATCTAACAGTGGTTCACATTTAGACCATGAAAGCAAAGTCATAGATTTTGATTCAACTTTATTAAATAAATTACTTGCTTCTGTAAGTAATTCTGCAGGTGTTAAATATGCAATTGAATTACAATCATATTTTTTTTGTTTTATATGATAAGATACATTTGGTAATTCTAATACCAATATATATAAGTTTTCTTCCAAGCCACATGCTAGTATTGGTAATCTTGGATGAAAAGCTAAAGATGTTACAATATTATTTGCTTCTATATCATTAACTTTAGATATATCAATTTCAGATTCATGTATATTACTATTAAGTATATTACTTTCATTACTCCATTCATAAGTATTCCATGATATTATTGGACGTGTTGTTATAACTTCAAATATTGTAATCATAGTTCCACAACCTATAGCAATCCATTGTCCATCAGTAGATACAGATGATAAAATGGGAGTCTTGATACTATTTATTATGTTATTATTTTTTAGGATACTATCAATATCATATTCTGCACGTACATGTGTAGGATATGGCTTCAAACAACTTGTATCAATTGTAGGTGGTAAAATACTCTCAGGATCTACATTCATACGTAATTTTATTGTCCTTGGACATAAATATAAATCTAAACAACGTTCAAATCTTTCTAAAATTAGGTTACTGTACCCTGGTACTCTTCTTAAACAATCATACTTTTGTGGAATTATATCCTTTTCATTATCATCCATTTCTTGTAAATTAGATATTTCCTCAGGAGTCATTAAAAATTCCTCTGGAGGGTTATAACTAAACTTATGGGATGGTGGTTCAAGTTTTGGTGCAGGAATATGTGCTGGTCTTTTTGATGTAGCCAAATTATTCCCCTCTGGAGTTATTATTTCCATACCCCATAAATCAAAAATTTCCTCTTCTCTATGTTTGTTTGGTTTCAAAATTCCCATTCGTATAAGTTTGGCAAGATGATTTATTTTCTTTGTCTCCCATTTTGATGGCACAAACCCACGCTTAGCAATAGGACGGTTTGACACTGGGAGAATTTTATCTTCTTTATTATCAAAATCTACTATGAAACCCTCTGGATCAAAATTTGGATTTACATATTGATGTGATAACACTCGTTGAATTATTTCTAAATCTTCATCTGTTAATTTTGTAGTTTTCTGATTTTTTATATCTAAAATAGTTCTCCAAGCATCTGGATTAGTTGAATCTACTAATGATTGTAGTTCGGAATCTAAAAAAGATTATTCAAAATACTAATAAAAGATCTATAATATTAACATAAATAATTAACATACCTGATTTTCCAAAAATCTTGCATAGTCTCTCTCCATCTATTGTATATCCCTGATGGTCAAATTCATCATACCACTTTAATGGTACATTACCTATGCGATTTATCTGTTCCTCCTCATCTGACAGTAAATTTTCTTCTTCTAAAATTCTCATATTTACCTAAATACCCTTCAGTATATAAAAAATTAAAGAAATCTAAATTTATGCTTCACTAGTAACTTTTTACTATTACGCGCTTTTTTTTTGGACTTTACCTTAAAGCTAATGTGTAACAGTATAGGATGCTGGGCCTTACCTAGATAAGAATAACCCTCAATATCACCTAATAAAATATCCATAACTTTCTAGGTTCAAATACACTGAAATTCTCATTTATATATTTATCTTTACATATCAATATTAATAGATTAAGTTTTATTTTTCTTTAAAAAAAAAAAGATTGGGTGGAAGACTAAAAGGAGACACCATCTAAATTAACTATAAATTTCATGATATTCCTTCCTATTCTTTGTTGACATTTAATAAATTTGATCTATATAACTAATCGTATAATTATGATTATACAATATGTATACTTATATAACTGCGAAAATCTTAGATACAAGTGAAAAGTAACAATTAGCTACAAGAAAAAAGGTGCGCTGCAATTAAAGTATGTACAAATTATTGATTCAACAAGCTTAAAGAAAGAAGTCTACCTAGTTTTAAAGTGAATATCAAGGGAAATGTGCTATTTAACTTGAAATTATTAGGATATATTAGTATAGAGTAGTTCCAAACCTTTTAAATAGGAGTAGTTATAAAATTAGCGCATAATATATTTTTGAGAACTCGTGACATGTTAATTTGATTTTATCTGGTATTTTTTAGTGATCCGTGATAAATGATATAATTATGACCTCAGAATTAGCTAATAATGAATATTCAGGTAGTTCTTCAGTTGATGCAAACTCCCCATTTCTAATAACAAATTTATTAAATAGTGATAAAAATTTGGACCAGGGAAAACTTCTGCTGTCTCATGATTCATCTCTAGCTGCAAACTTAAGTTTATGTGGAAATGTTACTGTTGGAAGGTTATTTTCATTTGATATTGGGGACTCAATAAAGAATTATGGTAAAGAGGTAAATTTTAGAAGTTTGGAGTTAAATTGTATATTTGAAACAGTACAAGAGATAACGAAAGTGAGTAATATTATGTGGACTAAAGCACTACTTAGATACAATGAAAAAACTCTTGATAATATTCCAACTCTGGTTATACTGGAACAAAATAGAATTAGAAGTTCTGATTATTGTCCAATTTGCAGAAAACATGGCGATATAGAATATATCACATTTATTTTTTTTAGACTGCAAGATTGTAATGAAACTGAAACTAAAATAATTGAATTGGAGATTATTGACCAAGATTATACAAGAATTAATTCATGCAATTTTAGCTATTTAACGATAGAATGGAAGGAAGAATTAGAGTATATGGAAGCAATAAGTTTTATTAGGATTCCTACTAGTTATATTCAAAAAAGATTTATTTCTGCAGATTTAAAAGTTGGGAATGCTAGTTGTTCAACTTGTTTCTCTTATAAAACAATTCAAATAAGCTGTGATCCTTCTATGGATATTGGGATTTGCTTTTTAATTGCAAACAATATTTTTCTTTCTACTGATATATATTTTAGGGATTCCCTCCGAGTAAAACGTAGGTTCTACTTACAGACAGAAAAATCAGAAACTGATATTCTAGTACAAATTAGTGGTCTAACGACTGAAGAAGGTTGGTTAGCCTGTTTTTTATCTAATGGTTATCAAATATTGATATGGAATTATTTGAATGGTGTTGCATTTCATTGTATTGATTTAACGGATCATTATTTCAGTGAATATAATCAAATTTATTTGGATAATTCTGGAGTTATAGCTAAATTTAAAAATAATTGTGTTGAGATTAAATTTTTACCTTCATTATGTGGTCTATGTATTGTACCTTACTTTAGGGAAGATAGTATGAATGATGGAACAGCTTGCTTAATAATTGATTTGGAGTCTTACTTTAGCCAATTACTTTGTAGTTTTTCTGTTTTATATACTCTCAAAATATATAATGAGGTAATTGTTTCAAAATATGATTATTTGTTAGATCCAGGAATGGAATTTCTTGATAGAATAAAAATTGGTCAAGGAAGTATAGCAAATGTCCAATTAAATACTGATTATCACAATTTAACTATTTTTCCACAAGGGTTCATTTTATATAAATATAAAGAGTCGTTGTCAAATATTTCATCTTTTTTGAATCCTATTGCTTCCTATTATTTAGAATTTCTAGCTACTACTGATTACAGCAAGAGATCACCTTTTTGGACGATGATTTTTAATATTAAATGGCTTCACTGGAATATTTATGATGATTCATTAATGAATATAATTGTTTATAGGTGTTTATTAAGTATAAGGAATGAAGCAAAAAAAAAAAAAGTATTAGATCATTGTGAATGGAATCTTAAATCTATTGAAAATGCTTTAAAATTATATAAGATGGCTCCATTAATAATTAATTATGAAAAAAAGTTATTAAGCAAGATATATATAAAAAGTGATTTATATGATTCGATAAAAATACTTATTAAGTTGTTAGATTTACACTTAGGTAATGAAGGTATACTAACAAAAAAAGAAAATGTTCTATATAACAATTCGAAATGGGCAAAAATCATTATATTACCAAAAACAAACGATATTGAATATAATTTTGAAGCTTGCACAGAAGATATAATCTTTATAAATATTCTATGCTTGCAGTTTTCAATTCTGATTCAGTTTTCAACAAAAGAATGGGGAAATGAACACCTCTTAGTGAACAAAAAATCTCAAAGATATGAAATCAAAAAAATTTGTTTTAAGGATTTTGATATTGGCAAATCTTGTAAGCATAATCATATTAATATATTTTACAATTTATTAATAACATACTCAAACAAAAATATTCAGCAGTTTTATTTGATAAGATCTCAAAAGGAGCAGATACTTGATTATAAAGACTGTCTCCATAATTATTCTTATAAATTAGAGAAATCAAAAAGATTTAAAACTTTATCAGATAGCATCTGTATTCTATCTAGTAGTGTTAATTTAAGACATATAATGGAATCTATGATAACTCTTCAGCATCTAACTGCTGCTACTGAATTATGTAAACTCAATGAAATTGATCTAGCAAGTTTACTCATGACCCAAGTAGAAGTAAGTATTAGAAATGAGGAACTTGATACACTTGCAAGTTCCCTTACCAACATACCACTAGATTTACATGTAAGAGCTATGAATAGAATAGCAGATTATTTAGAAGATAATTCTGAGATTTGCTTATCACTTGAATTTAAGATATCTTGCTCAAGAATTTGCCTTAGATTTTGCTTGGATAAAATAAAAATAGTGAGTTCTAATAGTGCATGGTTACAATCAAAGGATATTTTTCAAGTTCTAAGTAAATTGTCTAGGTTGTCAGGAATATTCAGACGATATGTAATGTTGAATAATGAGAAGTTACCGAACTATAAAAATAATACTGCAATTAAGGAAAAAAGTAGTATTTCCACATTCATTGAAAAGCATCGGAATATTTGTAACTTATTAATACTTGGACATTTTCCTACGCTATGTAGCTTATATTTAAATGAATATCCTCAAGGTAAAGTGAATATGCTCATGAAGAAAGTATTCAGTGAAGTATACAATATTATCTCTTCTCAACAAAGTCACGCTCTATTTCTAGCTATTCACATAGTTAGAAACTTAGGAATTAATATTTCTCAGTTTATAAAGGCAATAGCACTTTATACTCTTCGTAGGGATCTTCGTAAAAGACTTATTAATCACTTGTACCATAAACATGTATTATGCATAGAGGAGTACCACTGGTTTCAATTTCTTGTAGAACTGGAAACTGCATATCCTAATTCTTGTTATTCTGTAGAAGTAAATCGTGTATGGACAAACACATTTAATTTATCATATTTAAATTCAAAAATGCCAAGTTTTGGGAATATAGATTATTATTTAAATAATTCTTCTGAATTAAGAGGTGATTCACCACTTTCAGACACTCCAAATTTACTAAATTTTAAATTTCAAAGTAATTATACTGAGAATTGTACCGAAATATATAATAATGAAGTAAATAATATAAATAGTCCTTTTGTATCATCACCTATTTATCCGATAGGTGGCATTTATGGGATCGAGAATTCCTCATCTATGAAAAGCTCTTTTTGTGAAGAAAGACCTAATTTAACCTTAACATATGATGATACAATGAAAATATCAACAGATAAATATAATAAGGACTCAACAATAATTTCTTCAGTTCCAGAAGTTAGTGGGTACATAAATCAAGACTACTTTATTTCACAATTTTCTACTGAAATAATAAAGAAGTGGGAACTTTTAAGTTGCTTTGATATTGAAGACTTTAATCAGCTACATTTAACATCTAAAGAAAGTTCTTTTAGACTCAGTAAAATAACTGATAAAAATATGATTACTAATGTTATTGAAGGTCACATGAATATACCTGAACAGGAAGGAGCAAACTCTGTACGTTTATCTAGTGGGGAAATAATAGTATTAAATTACTCAGTTTGCAAAAAGTGCAGCAGTATATTTGAAGAAGATTTTGAACCAGAGAATAGTTTATCTTTAGCAGAGAGTAAAGCTGAAAAAATCACTTTACCTGAACAAAATCGCTCTTCAGACTTCACTTCTAAACAAGGTGGTAGGTTATGGCTTAAACTAACAAGGCAAAGAAACGAAATGGCAAATTATGACTACAGTGGATACATGAGTATATCATTAAATTTTGTTAAACAGTGGTCTATAGATACTTGTTGTAGGGTGGTATTAGAAAAGTCATACTCACAACTTTACACACTATGGCAACATATTTTAGAAGGAAACAAGGGACCTTTTAAGCATAGTGAAGCACTAACATATTCAATTATATACTTGATACTTTTTAAACACGAAATATCTCAAGAACAATCAAATGAATTGTTAGAATGTGAATCTTCATGTCACTATTTTATTCTTACAACGGAGAAAATATACACGAGTGTCTTTGCTTATCTAATTTCCCATCATGATTGGCGAGGCATGTGGCATTCAATCTCAGTTTTAAAGAAATCTCTTGATATAATAAATACAATATTTGGTAATCAGTCTAAGGCTAATATTTTAGACAAGATCATCCAAGAAATTAAGAGATACTATCCTGTTATGACATGCTTTTTAAGTGAAGTATTTTTTGACTCATGTTTTGCAATCAATTCTGTCGATTTAGAATATATCTTATACAAAACTACAGATTACTTAAAAGATGAAATATTTGTAACTGAAAAAAACGTTACTTTGAATCTTAATGAAAAATATATTTTGAACCATTTTATACTTTCTAAAAAAATATCAGACAAATATGAATATGATTGGGTAAATCTTTCAATAAAAAAATTTAAGTCTTTACCATATTTACTTAGCAAAGAGTTATTTCGTAAATATGTTTCAACATTGTGGATACCATTTAAAAATGGTCAATTAACAAAATTACTTGAGTACTTGTACCAAATTGATTCAGATAATCAACTTAATGATTATAAAATGATTATATATGAATTTTTAGGACTGGAGAAATTGCCACTTCTTTCTTTATACAAAAGCTCAATATTACTATTGAAAAGTACTGATGATAAAATAACAAATCAGCACTTAGTTAACTTAATTAATTGCAACAATCAATTACTGATTCCTCTAAACACACTTGTTGAATATTTACTAGATAATTACAGTCCTATAGATAGTTCTGACTTGCTAAATTGCAAACCTGTAACTATTTTGCAGGTACTAGGTCTGATATTTATTGCTCCATTTAGTAATATATCAGAATTAACAAAGTTACCAGAATCGGACAATTGGTTCATTTCATTTTCTTCTTTAGAAAATTTTTTAAAGCAATACTTCCCAAGACTCTTATTAGCCCTTCAAAATAATGAAGCAAGAAACTTCGAATTTCAAATTAATATCTTCAATCTACTTAAAATGGAAGTTTATGATCAAGATAATAATTCTGAATACATTACTGAAAGAGAAGATGGTATAGTACGATTTGGGGATATTCCAAATATTTCTAATAATACCTTTCCTTTTGTTAAACAAATATTAAACTACTTAGCTAATATAAGCCAAGATCACTTCAATAATATTGAAAATATGTATATTTCTCACAGTAATGAGTTCCAATATTCACAAAAGTTGTTTGACTCAATACTAAGACATGTTGGTACATTTTCTAAAAAGGAAACCCTTGTTGGATTACCATTAATGCATTATATAGCAACTGGTCGCCCTTTTATGGCTCTGCATTTGCTATCAATTAGATATAAACTAGCTTATAGAGAAGTGAGAAAACCTGAGAGTATTCTATATATCCCAATTTTATCCACAGAAGATAAAATTGAACTATACTCTGCTGTATATAAGTTGGCACTGCGAAACTTTACAAGAGACCCGATAGTTTGTGCTTGTATTACTTTTATTTCTTTACTTAACTTTCCAACGGAATTATTATGCACTGATGTACAAGCTGCTAGGTGTATATATAGTCATCTTATACATGTTAATAACAATAAAAGTGGCTCAGATCAACATTTACCCTCCATTTATGAATATAAAAGTAATATTGAAGTTGATGAAAATAATTACAGTATAATTCTTAAAATCTGGAACCTATTTATTCAATTTGGTCCACATAAAACAAGTGAGACTTTTAAAAATTTATCGAATTCTTCATTGTTACTTCCTTTAAAAAAAAACTTGTATCGTGACCACTCGTCAAGCCACTCAAATGCATTATTTACTGCACTTAAAATGCTTGAAGAAGCAGCATGGGCTGATGGTGATATTCAATACTCAACTGGAAACTCATATGACATAGGTACAGAGACTAGTGAAAATGATATTTTGCCTCATATACCTATATGGCAACTCGTTGCAGCATTTTGCAGAATACATGATTTGCCACGTTCACTGACACTATTACATGAACTGGCAAGCAAAGGCGAGTGGATACCCTTTTTTTATGAATGTGATATTCAAAAGTGTCCCTTTGAGACAGTTAAAGATATTGTTATAGAATACATATCAGCATATCCTCAATTACAAAGACACTTAAAAATAGCCTTGAATATGCAAGATAACAGAACTGAAAGTAAAAAAGAAATAAAAGATATCAATGACTTGACTAACTGTAATAAAAATCTACTTGTTGAGTTATTAATGTGGAGCAAAATGATTGAATTAAATAAAATGGATCTCAGCTTATCTGAAAAATTTCTAGAGTGGATATTTGCCAAAATACAGGAATGTATCAAATGGATGAATAGCAACTTTATACTACTCATTTTCCCAATACTTTTGAGTAATTTTTCCTTTCTCAACAATTTGAAAAAGGATACTTTTGATTCTCTCATTAAATTATGCATAAATTGTTATTTATTTATCAATATATGTTGGCATATTTTTGAACTTCAAGATGAATTTATTACTGAGAAAGTATGTTTATTACCAGCTTATCCAAGCAATTACTTCGGTTCATCTACTATAGAAAGAGAAGTTGTTGAAATAGTTACCTCAATGCAAGAGATAATAAATACAAGAACTATAAAGATAGACCATTTGAAGATAGGAAAAAGCCATAAAGAGACATTCACCTACTTCCGGAAATTACAAACTTCTAGAATAGCTAATCAATTCCTAAATAAACCAATTTGTGAAACTATTTTAGAGAGATACAATGACTTCTTTTATAACTTTGAAACTGGATTTGGTAGTGATCAAACCACTATTTTTTTGTGGGAGTTGATTTCACGTTATAATCAATACCAAATGCTTTATAGATTATCAAAATGGTTTTATGGCAAGAACTCCTTTATATGTATATTATTCAGAATTTTCAAAAGTATGAATCAAAATAATATGGCTGAATGTGTAAATTTATTGCAATATTTTTGCAAAGCCATTAACCAAACTACATTTAAAGGTGAAAACAACGTACATTACACACCTTCTATCGATTTTATTTTATTATACTTTGAACATCATTTAAACTCCTTTATTCCAAAATTATCTATTGTAAACCATAATATACTATGGAACTCAATCTACAATATATATACTACAATGCCTACAGGAAGAAACTCTATTGATTTATCTAAATATTTGCATAGACGTAACATAGTTGAATTAGCTACAATATTTAGAAACAATGAGTGCATAAATAAATATTTGGAGCAATGGATATCTATGGCTCCTATTGATATAGCTAACTATATGTATGAGCTTGGGGAGTATCAGTTACTGATTAAATATTGTGAACTGACAATATTACGCTCAAATGTCAATACCCATTCAGATATGCTACTTATTCTAGAAAAATCCTTCTTAAATGATTTGGTATCTGATTTTCTTGAATTTTCACATTCAGAATTATTTAATACGAGCTCAATCAGGTTACATTATATTAGGAGAGTATTTTGGAAACAACTTAAGATAACTTTTGAAGTTATTTACAAAATATCACCATTATTAGCACCATATTTGTACACTAAAATGGGAATATTTTGTTGGTACATTGCCGAAAGATGTGAAAGATTACTTAACCTTTTGGATCAATCAATTTTATTATCTATTTCACTGCATATTTTTAGAGAGGCTTCTGAACTTTACAATGGCAAGAGCTATGAAGGAAGCAAACTCAATAGTACTGGTAGAGTTCAGCAACTCATCCCACTTCCACTTTTTTTTGATGAAGAATATATACAAAATTGTATATATTATGCAAATTCTAAGCTATTGATTGTATTGATGAGTTCCTTTAATGATTCAACCAAGCTAGAATTTTACAAAAAACTACTACAAACAATAAAATTATCAAGTGGAGATATTAAAGATATCCACTTAGAGTATTCTGAAGAGATATTTTATTTGTTTGAAAAATGTATTTCAAAGGAAATAAAAGCAATATTATTTACTCCTTCTGGATATTTTAACTTTCAAAGTCTCGTTGTTGCATCTCCATTTAACATACATATACCTAATTCTCTAATGGCTAATGATTATCCAGTTGATGCAATGCATATAGTGGATTCTATTAATAAACTTGTTGATTATGCTTTCAACTTAAAAATTTGTGATGAACTTATCTTTAGATTTGTACCTACTAGTGCAAATAAGATAGCACAAGCAGAGAAAAGATTACTAGAAAAAGTAAATTGTAACATATTATCAGTAGATACTTCTGCTAATAAAGTACTAGCTGCTCCAATTCCATTAAGTAGGAATAATCAAACATGGGATATAATAGTTAATATTTTTGTTGAAACAAAATATATTTTATTAGCTTTTAAAAACATAATTGCATCTTGGTTATTAAGAGGTAATGTATATTTTTCGATAAATTCTAATGAAAACAATACAGTTAAACTAGAAACACCATTTCTGTGGAGTGATATACTTAAAATAAATACTAAGTATGATAAACCAGAATGTTATCCTTTTGATATTACTTTTTGTTCTAGAATACAATCTATTCTTAATTTATTTCAATTTACCCATGAGCTATCATATAATAAAGCTTACACACAACCATCTTTAAAAATAAAATCTCTGATCATGGATTTTGTACAGAATTGGGGAGTTTCTAGTGATCCATATGACTTTGAAACCATAAAATGTGATATCAACAACGCAAATTCTCAATTTATAATTACTTTATTCTATTCTCCTAATTTTATCATTATTCTTGAGGAAATACTTTTGTTGGCAATTATTAGAAAAGCAAGAGATACTACTGATGAGCCATTACAATCTTTGGACTTCGATTCAATAATAAAATCATTTAAGAATATTATTAATGATAATCCCTATTTTCTGACTTCAGATATAGATAGTATGTTAACAAATTGTATTATAAAAGCTTGCCAATTAAATTCCAAGTCACTAATATATATTTTAAATAACATTTGTATACTAATATATGACACCATAAATATTGGACAAAAGTTAATGGGTGAATATCAGAATTTGAAAAATAAACTAGATTACATGAATTGCTCATACACATATAAACTCTACATAGTTATTTCGGCTTATTTATGCTTTACCATCGGATCAAATAAAAAAATGAGAGTAAGCAGTTGTGAAAGTGGCACTTCCCATAAATTACTAGCATCAAATTGCATTGATCAACTAATTTATATTATATCTAATATTAATGAAAGTCAAATAGATACTATTTCTCTTGGAAATATCATTTTGGAATTCCCAGAAATGAATATTTTCGAAAATATATCAAGTAATTTAATCTCTCAAATAATATTGGACTCTTTAAATATAAATTCAATCACAAATTTAGATTTAAGTTGCACAAATATTATTTCATCTAGGGGATTAATGTTGAGAGTTGTAGGGAATTTAATTGAATCTTACAATAAAAAAGGATTAGAGGGATCATTATCAAATCTAGCACTTTTACATAGTGTCGGTTGTAATGATATTCTAGTTGAATATCTAGTTCAAGATTGTTTATCAAAGCAATGGAAATATTCAACAAATTTTATGTACTCTGACTGTGGTGAATATGATATTCTATTAGCATGCCGAATTTTAGTACATTGTTGTAAAATACTGAAATTGACTAACCATCAAAAAATGTACCAAAGTGTGATGAATCTTTCTGGAATATTCCTCTTACAATTACATTTTATACAGTTTTTTAAATCTTCAAACAATCATAAGCAGAAAATTGATACAAATCTTCACACGGAAATATCTAATCAATTAAAATGTATAATTTCTGATAAAGAAATTACAAGATTACTTTCAATTCAAGAAAAAGAGAACTTACTTAAGAATCAGAGTAATTCCAAAATTACTTTATTTAATTTAAGCATAGAAAATTTATTTGTAACAGTATTAGATGAAAAAATTTGCTCTAGCCCATATATAGTAGGAATAATATTATCTACTTATGAGATGTTTTATGGCCCAGTAGTATTATCAGTATGGCCTCGTATATTATTTAAACAATCTATAATTTTAGGAAACTTCGACTTCATAAAAAAATATATAGGTTTGTATGGATACCTGGATAGTGATACCATAAGTGCCATTATTGAAATATACCACAACTGCAGAAATAAAAAAGATACATTTGATGGAAAAAAGTTAGATGATATTTTGAATAGTTTATCTAAATCATCCGCTGTAGAATACATGAGAAACTACTATGAATTAGTTGAAATGTGGAACTTAAGAGGTAATTTTTGCATTAACAAAGCAGATGATACAATTACTTTGAATAACTGGAGCAGGCTTATTGAGTTTATTAATAATATCCCATTAAAAATATATACATGTGAACAAATAAATCCAGTTAAACTTTCACACATATCTCAAATGAACAAGATATTAATTAATGATCAATCTCTCTATGATCTTAGATGAAAAATATATTTATTGCAATTTTTATAAATTTATGAGCATAATATATTGACATGATCCAATATTTGCACTAAAAAAGTTTAAATTTATCTGTATCTTAGCTCAGAATTGATGATGAAACTTTAGTAAAAAAAAAGTTATTGAAAAAGGGGAATTATTAGAAATATTGGAAGTATCGGTACACTTTTAAAGTTATGTAATAATGTATTCTATTAAAACTAAAAGGCAGCTCAGATTTATATATATTATTTTACAAAATTATTTACTACAAATATTTAGTAAATTTGCAAACTTCAATATTTATAAGATATAATTAAAATGGCTATATATAACTATTTGTTTTTTTGTTCAATTCTTTTGTCTAGTATTAAAGCTATAGAAACTAAAATATGACATATTCCTATTGGATTAAATATATTATTACCAATAAATTCACTATAAGTTACATTAAATGAATATAAATATTTAAACTAAAGTATATATACCTTCATATATTAAATTTAAAACAAAATTCGTTGAATATAGCTTATTGGTAGTTTTGTGATGTAAATAAATTATATGAAATCTTTTAATCTTTAAATAGAAGCAAACAGGATCTATTTTCAGGTAGAATTGTATAATTGATTAAATGATTATATAGCCAAATTAATGGTTATTTCCACAATATAAGCGGAACAAAATCTCTAAATTTAAATTGGAATAAATCTCACTAAATAAAGAAATTAAATAAAGTTCTTAAATTTTGTTAAATATTTGTAAAGTCTCGAATTTAATTTTTAATTCTGAATAGTCTTCAAGAAATATACTGATAGGAGTCTTGGTTTATAATTTAGGAAGAAAAGAAGAAATTGAATATCACCACCTGGAAACTAATATCTTATTTTTAGTCGATATTTAGTAATTGAAATTGCTTTATTTATAATAAGATGATTATTTCTAAAATTAAAATAAGTTTAATTTATATATTTATGAACTTGTATTATTAAAATGGTTAATTCTAGTCTTTATTCAAAAGTTAGAAATAGTTTATATATTAAGTTGTGAACCTTTTACTAAGAATTATGCTACATATTTCACTAATATGTTTAGAAATTATCCTAAGCAATTTGGCTGAGTTTAAATACTTTAAATTATTTTTTTTCATTAGTGTTAATTAGTTTATGCAGACCCCAAATTTAGCTAATTGTATTTTACATAATAAATAATCGACAAGTTTAGCATATTATTTGTTATTCATTTTTAATATTTCTCATATTTAGGGATATTTTTTAATACTATATTAATACTCAAATATATTTATTAAAAATTTACACTATTCGTTGTAATTTACAGTAGTTTATTAAATCTTTTCATTCATTCTTCGTCTATTTGCTTAATATAATATTGTTGATTTCATTTATACATGATTTTAGCTCAAAGTACTGCTTATTAATAAATTGAGTAATCTAGATATATTTTAAATATAAAATTAATTTATTGTAATGTAATATTCATTCTACAACTCAATAATTATCCATATTTCATCACAGCTAATTCTAAAAGATATTCAATTTAGTGCTATAATATTAAAATATATACTTAATAGATAAGTATATCAACTTATATTATGCTTACAATTCTATTATTTAATTAAAATAATAAATTTATTGATAAAATATATATAGCAATAGTGAATTAGAACAAATTTAGAAATTTCATAAATTTTAAGTGATCTCCATCTATTATATTTAATAAAAAATAAACTCAAGTTACATCTCCTGACTTCTTTTTCAGAAAATTCTTCTATAGTAAAAATCTTTAATTAATTAAAAGGTGAGTATAGGAAGACACCTTGTGATCATATATTTAATTGTTATCAAATTTTATTAAACTCTTCAGTAAATTCCTTAGATAATGTAACAATAATACTTTAATTTAGAATAATCCAAAAAATATATAACTGGAGCTTATTAAAAACTATTATAAGGACATTTATTAACAAAAATCTATAGTTTTAGTGGAGTTTTCTAAAGTGTTAATAATTAAGACTTCATAAGAAATTAAAGTATATTTATGAATAAACACTAGAATTAACTATAAATATATCACTCAATTTATTTAAGATTATAGGGCAGATAACTTGAGAATAGTAATATACCATATATTAAAGGGATAATCCATTTATAAAGATTTTATTCAGTTTAATAAACTCCATTAAATAGTACTAAATAGAGTTAAAATCTTAATAGTCTTATATAAATGACTTCTCAAAATAAACATCTAGTAGTATAAATAATTAAATAAAAAAATATTAGGCCAAATTTTCATTCATAACCTAACGAAATAAATCATCTATTAAGGTATGAGGTAATTTATAATAAAATAAAATTCCTTTATATTCTTCATAAGAACATAAAGCAAATATTTTATCTATTTTTTTTAGCTTTTAAAGTACAGTAATATGTCAATTTCTTATATATAAAATATGTCACTTGAGATCTATTTGATAATTTTGTATCATATCCAGAGTAAGCCAAGCACTTTTTTATTTTTATGCTTCTTCCTAGATTACCAAAAATTCAATAAACCCAAAAATATGACATTTCCAATCAAGCCAAGTGTACATAAAAGCAAAAATATGTCTAATTCTAAAATATTCTAAAATTTTGAAATATATAAATTGTTTTCGAATCTATTTATACATGTCACTAATTTCATATTATTTAAACTTACATATAATATTATAGAAATTATAAATAAAGCAAACGAGGCTGACAAACCATCAATATATTTTACATATGTTGGTTTACTTTTAGATACTATTGGACAGTACTTTGCAATAATTGCCTCATGATCGGAGTCAGAATTATCTGATTCTGATATATATAAAAATAAGATATAACAAGTAAATATTAGCTCCTACTATGAAGTTTATCTTCACTTACCTGATAACTCTATATTACCATATCCACTGCATTTTCTAAGCATTTTGAGTTATTTTCAATAATATTGTTTAATCCCTATCCACATCTTAATATATATATGGCGCTATGAGTTATTAGATCCCTAAGAACAACTAAAAAGCTAACAACTCTTCATGAAAGTTTATAAGTTCTATAACATTTGTGAACTATTGTAAGAGTGACCAGAACTAAAATTAGTTAATATTAAATTAAAAGAAGTAATTGGAAATAACTTGTAACATATATAAAAGTAAATATTGATGCACTGAATTACTAGAGAAGATAATTTCATAATATATTAAGCATTATAACCATATCAGAGATGATATTTAAAAAAAGTATCATTTTGTTTAATGATAATATTGGCATTCAATGTCTAATTTAAATAAGATATAGTATTCACAAATTTTAATATATATTATAATTAATATTACATATTAAATAAAATATAATACCTTTAAAGTAAATGCAGGTAATCAATATTGTAATAAATTAAATATTCTATATTCAAGAGAAAAAAGAAGAAATAATAGGTATAAACATATAATAATTCACAGAATTACTAAATACAAGCCATATAAGTAAATATTAAAAAAGTTATTTGAGAATATTGAATATAAAGGTATTTAATTTCTTTATTATATAGATATTAACAAATCTTTAAATATACAATAAAATTTATTAATGAAATATGAATTACTCATCTAATCTGTGCAATTACTTAGTACTTGTTTAAATAATTACTATATATAATCTTTTTTTTCTACATTGCGTATTTCAATCAAATAAATTTTATTAGTATTAGATTGATTAAAAAAGTGATATTAAAAAAACTTTATGCAATTTCATTATACTATATTAATAAGTTTTTGACTTAAAAGTTAATATCTCAATACAGATATTCAAACCTTACAAATGAAATCTTTTCTTTTAACTAAGCTCAAAATAAGTATCTGGTTCAGGGGTATTAGGCTGAACTGGTATTTCAATAAAATTAGCATTCAAGTCCATATTTTCTCTTAAAAATCGTTTTTTCGATCCAAATTCTTCCCTTATATAGTCCTTATTTGTTAATGTATATGAATTACTTGTACTTTTTCTACTGTATGAATTCCTTTTTTTAGAGTATTTAGTCTCATCATTTTCTAAATAATCAGTATCAGAATCACTACTACATACATTACTTGAGTATTTATTTCTTTTATAAGGCCTATTTAAATTCATTGATTTCTGTTTAATAAATTCAGCTTCTAAAGCAGCATTTATATCACTTATTTTACCTACTTCATAATCTTCAACTATTTTGAGAAATGCATGCTCACTAACTCCATCTATATAGGAATTTTTATTTGATTTACATCTTGTCTTACGTGAATCACGTGATATATTACTTAAAATAGTTGATTCACTGCTAAAACCTAATTCTGCATTGATCTCATTTAAAGGTTTTACAATCCATGTTGGAATATCTTCCATTGGCATTATTCTCTTCGCTGCTTCCATAAAAGATATATATGGTAAACTATGCTCACTTATATCTATTGTTGTATCTATATTATTGTTCTTTTTAGAGCTACTAAGTTCGTTAAAACTTGAATCTTGATATTCATTTTTCTCAAAATTCCTTTGTTTTCTACCACGTTTTCTTAATTTAGGAGATTCTGGTTTTTTTTGCTCAAATTCTACTAGTGTATTATTCTTTTCATTTATGTCTATCTTGTCTTTCATTAAACATTCTTTATTTGATATCTCAATCTCATTATTCTTTTCAAGCTCTACTTTTTTTGACCAATTTAGTAGCTTGAAATAAATTTCCTTACCAAAAATTTTCTTATCCATTTCTTCATACTTCTGTAGTTCCTTCTCATTACGTGCTAAAAGCCTATTTAATTCTGATGGAGTAGTTATCTTAATATTACTATCAAATTCTTCCTTACCAAATAATTCACGTAAACTATCTTCATGACTATCATCTGGAATTTCAGTTGAATTAAATTTCCCAGCTTGAATGATTTTTTGATCAATATCAAGCTTTTTTTGGGCTCTTTTTAATACAAGCTCCTCAACACCACTAATTGATACTAATCTAAATACTCTTACTTCATTTTTTTGACCCATCCTATGGGCTCTACTTTGTGCTTGTAAGTCCTGATGTGGATTCCAATCAGAATCAAATATTATAACAGTATCAGCTGCTTGTAAATTTAGACCTAATCCACCTGCTCTTGTTGATAACATAAATACAAATGTATTAGAATCTGGATCATTAAATATATCCATCTTTTCCTTTCTTTCTTGAATATTCATTGTACCATCTAATCTATAATAAGATATATCTCGATAATCTAAAAAATCACCCAAAATATCCATAAGTTGTGTCATTTGACAGAATATCAAAACTTTGTGCTTAAAATACACTAATTTTGGAATCATCCTATCTAATATTTCAAATTTACAACTAACTTTAAATATATCATCATTTCTAGCAAAGTATTCATCAACAAATAAATATGGGTGATTTACAATTTTCCTTAATTGCATAATAGTGTTACTAACTGATCTATATTGTATCTTACCACTAGATATATCCATTGAATGAACAGCTTTCTGTTTAATCTGTCCATATACAACTCTTTGCCAAGGTGTTAATTCCATTCTAATAATATATTCACGTTTCTCAGGTAAATCTTGTAATACATCAGATTTTACACGTCTTAATAAAAATGGTCTTAAAATAGAATGTAATCTATTTATTATAAATAATTTCTCTTCCTCTGTTAATTCTATCTGATTTTCACTTGAAGATAATTCACTAAATGGTCTATTAAACCAATTTTCAAAATCTTCAACAGAATGAAAAACTTTAGGTAGTAAAAAATTAAGTAATGACCATAATTCATTAATATTATTTTGTAGGGGTGTACCAGTTAATAAAATACGATTTTTAGATTGAAAATCATGTAATACAATATGAAATTTGCTTTTAGAATTTTTTAATCTATGGCCCTCATCCACAATTACATGCTTCCAAGATATTGTCTGTAATATGTTCTTTTCACGAATAACAAAATCAAATGTAGTTAAACATATATTAAATTTCATTAATCTTAATTCTCTTATTAAATTCTTCCTCTCATATCTGTTCCCTTTAAAACATAATAATTTAAGGGAAGGAGACCATATATTAAATTCTTTCAACCAATTTGGTAAAGTAGAAAGTGGAACTACTATTAAATGAGGACCATAATTATTCTTATGTTCATATAAATATGTTAAAAGAGCAATTGTTTGTATTGTCTTACCTAATCCCATCTCATCAGCTAATATTCCATGTAAATTATTATTATATAAACTTAGCATCCATTCAACCCCTACTATTTGATATGGTAATAATTCACCACCAACTAAAAGTTTCATTGGATTTTCTGATATAGATTCTGATATTGTATGTGCTATACTATAATAAGATGAAACACGTGATATCGAACTAGATGTATCATTTGTATATTCTAATAAATTATCTTTATTATCTTCACTAACTGACTTTTGTTCTTGTACTCTTAATCCCATTTCTACAAGAAATCTATCAGTTTGATTTATTAACTCTTGTAATCTACGATCTTTAGTTTCTTTTATTAATTCCAAATATGCATCTAAATCATTCTCACGTAATAATTGTAAACGTTCTCTTTCTCTACGTTCTATTGCCTCACTTCTTTGACTTTGTATTGATATTGTATAATGAGCAGCTCTTGTTGCTAAATGTTTTGCTAATATACGCTTCTTCTTTAAATTACGAAAAATATTATCCCTAACTATAGGTATTTTATCTATAATTAAATGAAAACGACTTTGTTGTAATCCAGATACCTTATATTTCCAAAAACCTTTAATTCGATTATATATATGATATATAATTGAATCTTTAAAATCATCTTCCTGAGATGATATAGATCTTTCATTCATATATATTGACTTATTTATATTATATGTATTATATTTATCAATTTCTTTTAATTCCTTATTAACTCCATTAAATAATTTATTAAATAATTTTACTTGTGGTTTATTAAATTGTAACATTATATATTTATTTAAAGGTTCAATTTCCTTTTCATTACTTGTTATTTCAAATTCATTATCATAATATTGTGCTTCATTATTTATATCATTCCTCAATTGTTTTTGATAATGTAAAAAACTAAGAAGTCGAGATTCTTGTAATGCTCTACTAGAGGCATCTGCAGGTAAGGATATATACTGCCTTATTAGAATATCTATATTTGGATCTAATAATTTATTAATTAACTTATTACGAAAAATTAAATATTCATTCCATTTATCAGATAATATTAATGTTGATAATACAGGTCCAATTGTATCTAAAGTATTTATTCTTATACAATTCATTTCTGCTACCAATTTTAATAATCTATATCCTGAATTAGTATTTAATCTTCTCCTTGACATCATTTTATCTACCATATAAAGTAATTTTTCTTTATATATATTTTTTGAATAATTATAATATATATCTATTGATTTATAAATAACATCTGTTATTAAATCTTCATCATCAGTATTTATAATTTCTGATGAGTTTTCTGTTAAAAATATATCACCATTTCTAATAATCTTCTCATCCATAAGACTAAATAAATTTCCTAAAATATTATCAGGTGGTAAAAATCCTCGATAAAAATAACGATAACATTGAATTATTAGTTTTATTCTGTTAATTATTATTTGTGTTTCTGGAGGATCATTTATTCTGTACCTTTCTTTATTTCTTTGAAGCATTATCCAAAAGTCTAAACATTCAGCAAACCTTCTTGTAGATCTTTCACATAATATAGAGATATTATCATGCATATTTATATTAAGATATATTGATACTTTGTCTTTTTCCAGAGTTCAAAATTTTTCTTTTCTAATTTATAATATCTAGATAATTAATTAACTTATAAAATATAATAAAACTGCACACTGTACTCTTAATATTAAATTTATCCGTTGCTAAATATATTACATTAAATAAAGAGACAATAAAAAGAAGAAGAAATAATAAAAAGAAGAAAAGAAACTTAGTAGAAAAGAGCTACTATTTATATTCTATAGGCGGGTAATAGCCATTTATTTTATTTTAATCTCAAACTATTTTTTAATAAATCTTACATATCTTAGATTTTAAAAGTAATAATTATAACATATAATAAATATTAATTATATTAAGTTATGTATAATATTTCCTTATAATCTCTCTTTTTTTCAAATTATATCTTAATTATATTAACTTATTATAATATTAGAGGATATTTAATAACACAACATTATCTAATTATATTTATAATTTTAATTTATTATATATTATAGAAAATATGAAGATATAAGTAAAAAAAAAAAAACACCTACATGCTTATTTTAAAATCTTAAATAAAGGATTATAAGTAAACATCTTAATGCACGACATGACGTATTATCAGTCAAGTCATAAGTAAATAACATGGTATATATTGAATGATCAACTTCTGAATAAAAAAAAAGAAAAAAGAGAAAAGAAAATGAAGTCACAAGATAATAATTGTACAAATAATCACCACGTAACAATTATTGATTTTTCAAAAGAGTTAGATGAAGATCAAAAAAGGATCTTTAAAAAAGTTTTTGTCCATTGTATAAGAAAATATGATAAATTTCATAATGGAATTGTGACAGCAGAAAATTTCTGTAATAGTATAAGAGATGTTGATATAATTCTGCGTTCACAAGATAATCCTTGGAAAGTTTATATTGAAGGATCAAAAAAATGCTCAGTTTCTTGTCCTGCCTTAATACCAATAATGAACCTAGTAAAAATTACAGAAGATAAATATGTTAACTGTAAATTATTATATTTGGATGTTGAAAGAATGGAATCAGTAGTTAAAATTAAAAGTTCTTATGATGGTTCTTCAAAAGTAATAGCTCATATAAGAAAGAGAAATTTAGAAAAAGATTCAGTTAGTTATTTAGTAAACTGCCCAGAAATATTTTTACAAGATTTATACCCTCCAGCATTATATCCAAATACACATAAACATGATAAGTTTAACAATATAATAGAAGAAAGAAATAAAAAAACTACTTTAAGGGCATTGGCGCCAAATAAATTAAGTGATTTTAGAAAATTATATTCAATGTGGGATAGATGCATGTTATCAGATTCTGATTTTTTTTATCATATGAGCGCTAATTTAGGTATTGTAAATATTCCAGAAGAATTTAAATATTTAGTAGCTACAAAAGGACCAAGTAGGACATTAAGTTTTAAAGATGCAATTTGTGCACTTTTTATAAATGATATTGATTCTCAAAGACGATATAGAAAAGTTTATGAATATACAAATATATTTGATATACCTATAGAGACATTTATTGAGAATAATAAAGATATAAATATAAATATTGGGGATAAAGAGATAAAAGAACTTTATAATAATGAGGTTAATAAATTAATATCTAATTATAATATAAATAAAAGGGAATCACTAGATAAAGGATATGGAACAGAAATATATTTACAAAGAAATCCTTATCCTATAGTAAACTCTACAATAGAAAATAGTAATTATATTGACAATTTAATAAAAGATAAGTCTATAAGTACTCAAAATATAGTAGGGAATTATCCAGAAAATTCAAATATAACAATTATTCCTGAAGATATAAAATTAATATTAAGAAATTGTGTAGATGGTCAAACATCTTCAAATGTTGTTCGTTATGCTCTAAATTTACATGGAATCCCTATAACAACCAAATTGGATCTCCTTTTACGTAGGAATGATGATGGTGGCACTACTTCTTTTACATCATTTATGAAAGAGATCTACAAGTCAATAAAGCGGTAATAGTAATAATAATCTTAAATGGAATAATAGTTGGTAATAAGATATTTGAATTTTTTCTTTTGTTTTTATTTAAGGAGAATTATTTATTTTAATAACTAAAAATTAGCTATGAAAAATGAAGTAGTTTATGATGAAAGTTATATACCTATGCAACAGATAAACCAAAAATTAAATAAGACAATTTCACCAATTGATGATATTGCAAGTATAACTTCAATATCAATTTTTCGAGAAAAAGTGAGGAAGATGAAACTATGGCCAAATTATGATCATATATTTAGAGTTGCTAGAAAAGAAGGAAAATGGTATCTTAGACATCAACCAAGAGGGGAAACTTTACAAACATTGTATTCTAAACGTTTAGTTGATATTTCCAAGGTAAATATTAAATCTATTAACTAATTTTCATTTTGTTCTCATTTAAATATATTTATTTTTAGGCACCATATAAAGGATTAGTTGTTAATCCAATTCCAATAGAAGTTCTTCAAAGTACAACTCAAATTATACTTAATAGCCATAATATCCCTTCAAATCTACATGAACTAGTAAGCTCCTTTATTATTTATAGTTTGAAATAAAACTACTATTTTAGAATATATACTCATATTTCTTTTTTTTTTTTTTTTTTATATATATATTGTAGACTATTACACAATAATATTGTATCTTAATAATTCAATCTTAACATTATATATTTTCTAACAAATTATAAATAAGTTTTAATAGTTTAAATTAGAATAATTAGTATTTAATTACTTCCGAAAATCTAACCATATATACTTATATAATTACATTTAAAGCTACAAATCCTTGGTCATTTACTAAATACTAATAAAATAAAGAATAAATAATATTCATTATAGATAATAAGAAAAATTATCAGTTACTGCAGTAGTTATATTCTTAAATAGGATAACTACATCAATTATAATAAACTCCATATTCCCAACACAATTACAGTTTAGTCTATCAGTACTATGCTATTAGTTATATAAATAAACTAGATAAATCATAAGCTAATTTGTAGTAAATAAGCCAACTACATTACATCAATGTTATAAATTCCTTAAAAGGTTGTGTAGAAGACCCCTTTATATAAATTACAATTAATCACTTGATACGTAGACACAACCATATATTGACCTATCTATTTAGTATTATTCTATTAGTTATTGAAACTAAAAATTAGAACCCAGAATATTAAATATTAGTTGAAAAAGGTACTAATTATTCCAATGTTACAATAAAATTACCTATATTGTTCAACTTAATAATGATTTTAGAATATGTCTAAATATATTAATAAATATCTGTATTAGTAGTAAAAAAATCTATAGGCCTTACAAATTTATTTGTACCAGGAATAATCAAAGATTTGAAATATCGACTATCTTCATATGTAGAAATAACTTCTGTATTCCTTAATAATTTTGCCATTTTTGTAATACTAGGATATTTATTTTTAATACAACCAGGAGCTACTAATTCAATAAGTACAACAATAGAATATAATGTAATATCAACAAATGTTATATATTTATTACCTATAAATGGACCATCATTATTAAGTGCATTATCAATAATACCTAGATAAATATCACTATTTTTAATATCTAAGATATCCTTACATAGAATATTACCATTATTTGCACGTAAATTATTTATTATACTGGACATAAAATCATTAAGGAATGAATTAACTTGTAAAGATCTAGAATTCTTCATAATAGTATATGAGGCTAAACTTCTTGTATATATAGATAGTAAATATATATATATAGAATTTATATCACCTAAATATCTTATATTATAATATTTATCTGTTAATAGTGGGAAGTCTGAGACAAAATACCCCATATTTAGAATTTTAGAAATGAATTTATTACTACTTCCACCATTATAACTAAATCTTAGTTCTTTAAATGGTATACCACTAGCCACAAGTAAATATCGAATATTCTGGCATAAATCATATTCATTTGTTGAATATACAACAAGTGACCTACCAGTTATTGCTCTTGCATATAAATTTGGTATATTTGTTAAAATAAGAGAAAGTAAATAGAAAGGTACCAATTTCATTTTTCTTCTACAAGAAAGAATTTAAAATAAGGAGATGATAGTATCCAACTAGTAGAGACATACCATATTTTGTAGTACCTCTTGGGAATATAGCGCCTATATATGTTATTTCATCTTGAGTCTAAGAAGAACATAAATTATAAAAAGAAAGGATAACTCATTACTTAACATTATTTACTATATTATAAATACTTAATATATCATTATAAGTCAATTATATTAGATATTTTAAATATGACAATTTAATCAGATACATCAGTCGTTAATGGTGAATATATAGAACTATCTCTATGACTATTTAAAGCACTACTATGATCTGTGTCATAAGGAAGTGATGGGAGTGATGGGAGTGATGGGAGTGATGGGAGTGATGGAATTGATGGAATTGATGGAATTGATGGAATTGATGGAATTGATGGAATTGATGATAGAATAGAATTACTACTACCATCCAAAATAAAACTACCTTCACTACCAACTCCTCTATAATTATTTTCACTTTGATTATCTTCACTATTACTAGATATTGACGATTCTGTTTTTATATCAGAAATTGTATCGGTTATTGTATTATATTCTTCATTATTTTCATATTCTTTCATATCTATATCTTTCAAAGGGATTGTTACATCTTCTTCTCTAATATTACTCATTTGAATAGATTTTGCTACATATTTAAGAGGTTGAACTGGTAGTTGTAATATAGGATGAACTTCAAATACAAATAATTTTGGCATTTTCACAGGAACTTTTAATAATTCCATTGAATCTAGTTTTAAATCAATTTCTGATTCTACACTAATCTCATTTTGAAGTTTTTGTATACATTCATTAATTTTTGATTCATCTTCAACAGAATGATCATTATAATTTTTATAAGAAATAAGTAAATAATATATTTTATTTTTCTCATTATCTAGTAGATGTTCAACATTAGTACATAGGAGAGAAATATCTTCCATTGATAATAAGTTAATATCTGAATCAGAGATTGTATCATGAATACTACTAGTATCAGTAGATAACTTTACATCTTTAATTTTTAATAAAAATATATAAAATAATAAGAGTACAAAATAATTATTTATTAAGTTATTTTTCATTTTTACAATGTTTGCTTATTTTGATCAATTTATGTCATTATAAATTATACTAAGTTCTATATATCTATTTATTATTAGATCTAAAATTATACCAGCGCTAATATTTGTTGTATCTTAATAATTAATAGATAATGTATTACTATAATATTAAATAATTAAATAAAATTGTTAAAATTTTGATAGGAGGAATTTTAAATGATAATTTTTCTTTTTTTAATGAAATTTCTTAAATAGAAAAAAAAAGATTTATTATTTAAATTCCTCTTATTAATGAGACATATACACGCGCACACATCTAAAATATTATAATATTGTCTAACCATTTTAAGAAATATAATAATAGTTTAGTTTAAGAAGAAACAAGGTTATTTACTTATAATTTGTATATATTTTATTTAATATATGTTAATATTTTTATTAATATGCCAATTATTTGTATTTTAGATTTATATGAATGGATAGTTAACTATAGTAATGAAGAGACACCATCTAATTATACAATATTGCATGAAATAAGAAGGTGTATTAAAAATAATTTAAAGACTCAGAGGCATTGGTCAAGTACAGTATATGAAACAAAAAGTAATATAGATATAAAGTTTAAACAAAAAAGAAAGAAAAAAAAATGTAATAGAATTAAAAATAAATATTTAGAAGTTGATAAATTATTTCCAATAATAAAAACAAAAATAAATAGACCATTTACATCAAATTCAATAATAAATTTAACATCTTTCCCAATGTTTAGAAGGTCTTTAGATTCTATTTTGTCATCATCTTCATCATCAGATGAATCAAATTGTTCAAAAGAAAGTATTAATAATAATAATGATAATAATGATGGAATATTTATTATTAATAATTCATCAAGTCTTTATTCTCTAGCATCATATATTGAGAACATTTTATTAATAAAATGTAGTAAATTACCTCAAAATTTAGATAATGATAAATTATATATTGAAGCAAATATTCCATGTTTTCTTATTTTTTGGAAACAATTTGAGGATTGTATAAAATTTAAAAATTATTATCTTAATGAATATATATCATTATGGCAACAATTAAGGGATGTATTATTATTAACAGGATTGTCTTTAAAATATCCTACTTGGTCTGGTTATCAATTATCTAATATTATTAATAGAGTAATACCAGAAAAAATATTATTAAAAGAAAATTATAAATTAAATAATAATATGAAATTAGAAGATCCAATGATATATGGCTTTAATGAATTAAACTATTTTTTTTTAAATCATCCAGATGATTTTTTTGATTTAAATACAGTTAGTAAACTTATTCAAGAAGAATTAAAAAAAATTACAAAATTAATAAATGAGAAGAATGCAAAAATTCCTTGTGTAGATATTGAATTAGATATGAATAAAACCTCTTCTAATGTTATAATTAATTCTAATGATTTATCTATAGTTCCAAAATTAACTTCAAATAATGGTAAATTATGTAATTATATTGAGAGAACATCCTTAGAATTTACAATACCTGACACAAGATTGGTATCATTTGATGATACAATATTTGATAATTATATATTAAATAAAGAAGATCTTAATAACTATATAAGAAGATTATCAGATAGAATAGGATTAATGATTACAAGACAAAATATTGAAAGAGTAATTAATCACAATAAATTTCAATATATAAGACAATTAAATAATCAGAATTCGAATAAATATGAATATTCATTAACAATATTACAACAATGTATTCAAAAACTTAATATAGTAGATAATATTATGAAAGAACAATGTATTTATAATGATGAAATATTTACTAATTTTATTTCAAATATTGGAGATTCATCTAGAAATTGTATGAATATTGCTGAAAAAATTAATAATTTAACTATTAATTTATTAAATAATGATAATAATAATGATAGTGATAATGATAATAATAATAATAATAATGATAATAATTTACATGATAAGAAGATATTTATACAAAAAAGTTATAATAAATCTATATTTTGGAGTTTTTTATTTATTTTTCTCTTCGGAATATTATTTATAATTACATCAAAGAATAAAATAATTATAAGTTCTAATATTAAAAATGATAATATAGAAGATTTTAAAGGTTTAAATTTTTATGAAAATATTTGGATGAGGAGTAGTGATTGTCTATTAGCAAAATGGGAATATGAGGGTCAAAATATTAATATATGTGATGTTATTGGAGATATAATTATTATTCATCAATGTTTTACAATTATATAATATATAGTAATAAATTCATTAGAGTTATAAAGATAATAATATTTCTATTTAGATCTAAGAATATTAATAAAAAAAGTATCAATTTTAAATAATTAAGAGAAACCGCAACCTTTTTTTAGGTTTTATAAATTTATTGAAAAAAATTATTATTGAATATTATATTATTCATAATTTCCTAGAATATATTTATATATAGAATGTTACCAGTTATTTGTATATGTATTGTGGATAGGGATAATCAACCATTAGTTTGTAGAGTATTTGATATTGAAGAAAAAGAATCATTACAATTTGCAGTTTATTCATCACTAGATTTAATTGATAGAAAACTTTCAAGTGATCTTAATTCAAATGAGGCATATATCGGATATTTAGGACCAGCTATAAGTATAAAATATGAATATGAAATATATGGATATTCAAGTTTTTCACATATTAAAGTTATTGCTATTCTACAAGATCATCCTGAAGATGAGGATGAATTAAAGAAGTTATTAAATGAGATCTATAATACATATGTTGATACTTTATGTAATCCATTTTTACTTCATACAGTAGAAACTCCAAAATTATTGCAAAGAATTGATGATTTAATTTATCAAGCTAAAACTTCAAATTAATAAATATTAGAAAAAATAAAAAAAAAAAATAATTTAGATAAATCTTAAGAGATTAATTAGTATTAGTATTATATATATTTTTTATTTCTTATATTAAATAAGAGAGTATTTATAATAAATTACTTTATCCCCAATAAAATAAGATTTGAGCAGCGCTAAATAGATTTTTTTTTTTCTGAATTAGATATGCAATATTTAAGTAGAGAATTTTAAAGAGATTATGATTTCCAATGGAGAATCTAAAAAATTATGAAAATCGTGAATATATTTTAAGTGAAACTACTACAACAGCATCAGATTCTATACCTTTTTCTAGTCAAGGCCAAATTTCAGTTTTACCAACATTAAAATTAGATGAACTTATAGATCATACATTTCCTATTAAAAAGAATGATCTAAATTGTAGTAATATAACAGAAATTTCCGATAATATTAATAATTTAATAAATGGACAAGAAAGTGATAGTGAGGTATTATTACATTTACCTGAATTTGATTCAAGTATAAAATTTATACATGATGCACAAAAATTCTTTATGGCTTTATCTATAGCTGAATCTGAATTAGATCTTGTTAATAATTCCAAATTATTAAAAGGAAATAATTTAGATAATTCTGAAGATTTAATAGAATGTCAGAGTGGTGTAAATTGTTTGAAAGATATTCGTTGTTATGTTGAAGATTTATTAGAAACTGTTAATGAGACGAGAAAATCCACATATATTTTTGAAAAGTATATTTTTGAATGTTGCAATTTAATAGAAGGATCTTTTAATAATGACTTAACAAATAGATTACAAGATTATGATAAATATAAAGATGATTATAATCCAGAATATCTAATAATATGTGAAAAACTTAAATATCTATGTAAGAAGATAATAGATGACAATAATAATATGAGAGAAAAGTGTAAATTATATGAAATTGAATGTAATAAATATTATAATTTAGATGAATCAATAAGTAATAAATCAAATTGGATTAGATTTATATTTAAATTGATCTTTTTTATTATTTTTTTTATAAGTTTACCATTATTAAATAAATTCCTTGGTTTAGAAGAAAATAGATATAAGGAAAAAATGGATAATCTACAAAATATGAATAATATTATATTTAATAAAGCAAAAAATATGAAGAATTATGTAGAAACCTTAAGTGAATTTGATTTACATGGATCATCAATTTGTACAATATTATCAGAACTTGATATTATAGAGAAATGTTTTACAAGAATAAGATTTTCTTAAGATAATTTTCTTTTTATTTATCTTTAAATTGAATAATTATTTAAGAAATGATCAAACTTATTTTTAATTTTAAATATTAATCGTTTCAATGAATCATTAAGAGTATTTCCATTATAATTATTAGTTGAGTCCTCTATTTCAAATTCATAATTTGAATTCTCTACTAATTCTTTTTTTTTATTTGCTGTGCATATATTATCTAATTCTAATGATACTTTCAAGAATGTACCACGTGTAGATTCGGAAGCATTGTTATAATAATTTTCTAATAATTCTTGTGACATTAAAGTTGCATTACTTTTACATAATATTAATAGACTTTTATTATCTTCATATGGAAATTTATTATTAGATCTTATACTTGTAGATGTAATCCAATCTGTTAATGCTATTATTAATGTTTTATTTTTTATTATACTTAATGGTTGATTATCTGTAATTATACAATATTTTGTTTCATATTTATTATCTACTTTAATATATGATAAAACTAATTCTTCTAATAATTTTGCTATATATGATGAACCAACAGAAATTATAACTCTACTAAATAATTCATTTTTTTGTAAGCTTGTTTCAATTAATTGTTGAAATTGATTTATATTCATTGGATGAACTATATATGATTTAGAAAAAAAGTTCAATGAAGTATGTACTAAATAATCCTTATAAATTAATGGTCCTCCTAAAAATACTCTATAAGGATATTTCTTAGTTTTATTTGAAACCTTAAAATCTCCATATAAACCAACTATTTGACCAAAATTATTAATTAGTGGTAATCCAAAATATTCCATTTCTGGATATTCCCCTTGATTAAATTCAACCCAAATACCGTCATTATCTTTAATAACAATACCACTTATAGATTTTAATAATTCTTCTGGTTTTAAAACATTTACAATTTCCCCAAGAATCGGTGTATAAAAATTATGTTCACTAGAACAATATAAATGTCGGAAAATTTTAGAGAATTGTATTTTATTATCCTTATCATCTAATTTAAATTGTAGATAACCATTTAAATCTAAAAAAGTATCAAATGAATAATATACTTCTTTATAAGAAAATATATAACCTAAATTTTTGAAATTATTAGTAATTTTAAATAAAATTAATTTATCATCTTTAATCCCACTTAATGATTCTAAATAAAAAATACTTTTATATATTTGTAATTTCAAGATATCTTCTAATTTATTTTCATTTAAAATAGTATTATTAAATTTCCAAATACTCAATTCACCCAAAATATTATAAGTTGAATCACCAATTATTTTAAAATTATCATATATTGATACTAATTGTCCCAATTCATTTACAATTGGAAGCCCTACAAATTTATAATAGGCAGGTTGAATTGGAAACCAAGCATATATATATGGACTATTTAATATACACTTTCCCATTATTGGTGGCATATAAGGTGAAATTAAAAATACTTTTTCTCCTTCTTTGATATCAACTAAATTATGTACTTTTTCAGAACATAAAAATGTATAACTAATTTGATAAAGATTTAATTTATTCCCATTTATTTCAATTATATCATCTAAATTAAAAAATCCAGTACTGAAATAGTATATACCACGATATTCAAATGCAAAACCTACTTCTTGTAATTTATTTTTGACTGAATATATACGAATAGAACCAGGATTATGTGGATAAAATTTTCTCAAATCATAACAAGGATAATATACCGTATTATCATCTAATCTAACAGTAGTAATGCAATTAAATAACGAAATAAATAGATTAAGAAATACTTTAATTATGTATATTAAGACATTACATAATAAGTCCTTGAGTCTTGTTAAAAAAAAAAGTCCATATTCCTTGAAATGATTATATTTACGATTATCTCCATATTTTTGGTATATCTGAAATTTATTTGAATTATTTTTAATTTGTTTATTACTCATTATATTTGACTAAATATAGTACAGGTTATAAATGACAAGTAGGCGCCAGAAATCCCCCATAGTTCAATTTCGAGCAAACGTAAAATGTTAATATTTTAAAAGAGAAAGAGCGCTTAATAATATTTAAAATAAAAATTACTTTAATTTTATAATATTTACTTAAGTTAATATTACTTTATATAAGACACTCTATATTATGATAATACTTTTTTGTTAATACCTTAGTATATAAAAGAAAATTAATTAATTTTATCTTACTCTCATGAATAAATCTATATTTATTTGTAATACTATCAAATATTATTATTTAAAAATTAATAAATAGCGCTATTACCCTTTAAAGTAGATAATGAAAGACGTAACTAGAGTGAGTAATGTGCATCATTTCGATACTGATAATAATGCCATCTCCTTAAATATTCCTCATTTCTTACAAATATGATTATAAAAAAGTTATCGCATATTTCTATTATATTATTGTCCTTATGTTTCTTGATAGTTGAATCTGTCATTAGATGTCCAGATATTAGGCCTTTGTCATATTACTTATCGAGTCGTGGTGGTGGGATTCGTGTAACAGAATGTGTTGGTATTGTATTGGCAGACTGTGAAAATGAATTAAGTGATGGCATATATTCTTGTGATGCTGTTGTTGTAGATACAAGTACTAGAAGTAGTCAAAGTTTACTTAGATATCTCGGTATGACTTGCCCAGCAAATATTGGTCAAGGAGTTCATGTAAGTCATGTTGCATCAAGAAATAGGGATTGGCTTTCTACATCAAAACATATTTTTTGTGTCGCCTCATCAAGTACAAATCTTGAATCTGTATATAGAAATATATTTGAAACTGGGATGTCGTATTCTGAAAAAGAGGTTCTTTTACCAATATTATCGATATCAACAGGGAACCCTGAATTAAGAGCTAGAGAAGCTGCTATTCATACAAGAACATGGTTAAGAAATAGATATGATGTTCAGTCAGGCTGTCCCTTAAGAATTATATTTACAGAAAGTAGTCCAGATTTATATAATATTGCATTAGAAGAATTCTCGAAAGCCTTCTCAAAGAATCCCTTTGCACTTCAATCAATTAATACACAACCTACACAATTTGTACCACCTCCACCAGTATCTAATACACAACAACCTCAACAATTATTACCTTCAGTTCCATTACTAAGAGATCTTAACCAATATGAAAATTTAGCATGCCCTACAATAAAGAACTTATATGATTTATTACTTTCATTAGGAGAACCAAATATTGTACATGTAACATCATCTGCAACACAAGTATCTATTGTGAAATGGGATATTCCTCCTGGCCCTTATGCATGTGATGCTATAGTATTAGATGTTGATTCTAGTGTGGCCCATCAAACATGTGATGAATTAGGTTATAATTTGAATACAGCTCCAGTAACTGGGGAAATTGCATTTGAGTCATTTAATTTTCCATCTACTCCTTTGATGTGGTTTACATCTATTAGGAAGTTATATACTTTGTCTTATTTAGATTTAAAATCTTATTATGGAGGCGGTGATATTCTTAAAGAAGCTCTTATAAATGCATATATGGCTATATTTGATCATGCAAAGAATAATAATATTGTTGAACTTTTAATAGTACCATTTGGTTTTGATGTAGAGGAAGATAGGGGATCATCATTAAATTCTGCTCTTTGCTTAAAAGCTCTAGGTGAAAGTCTACAACTGTTTCTTTCAAGTTCATATAATTTACATGTAGTCTTAATAAGTAACTATCACAATAGAGTAAAAACAATGACGGAAGTTATAAAATTATATTTTATGTCTAATAATAACTTTATCCAGAATAGATCAATACAAACTAATAATTTACCCAAAAGGTCTCCACAACCTATTGCAAGAAGATCAATGCCATTGCAACCAAATAGAAGTGATACTTGTGGTTCTAATCATCCATTAAGTGAGTTGATATTTAATTTTTATGGTAAAAGTGCTCACAGTCCTTCCAAATATGTTTCTTTCTTAAATAATAGTATTCCGGGTATTTTATCTTGTGAATGTATTGTTATTGATGTCGCAAAACCTGACCATGTGAAGTTACTTGCAAATTTTGGTAGTATTATTTCAAGTTGTAAGAAAGTTGGTTCAAGTGAACTGAAGGTTTTATCAAATAATAATACTATGAGAAGAAATAGACCTTTATGGTCACACTCAATTAGAAGAATATTTTGTGTTAATACTCATTCACTTATCTATACAAATAAGAAAGAAAATACTAATGCATTATATAGGAAAATCTTGAATTCTGCAAAAAATCGCTGTTCATCAATTATTATGCCTTTACTTTCTGTATCTTCAGGAGATAGTAAATATTCAATGAGGCAATATATAAGTGAGGCTGCAAGTGCAATGAGTTCTTTCTATTCAAATAATAGAAATATGGCTTTACAAACAACTATATATGAAGAAAATGATGAGATATTCCAAATTGGTTTGGATTTATTTGCTGAACACTTCACCCAGACAAGATCCCAGCCACTTTCATCATTAATAACTAATTCTGTTCGAAACCTGCCATATAATAAATTGAATTATCCAACTTCAACTCCTTACCCTGAAGCAAGATTGAGTAATAGAAGGTTAAATAAACCTCCTCAAAGACCTCTATTACCAAAATTCAAATATAATTCTTATAGTAATAGACCTGCTCCTCAAAGAGCAACGAATGTAAATATAAGTTCAACTTCATCTAGAAGAAGTAATCTAGATTGTAAGTTATTGATGTCACTTAAAGATGTGATCTATAATTTACATGATTTTGTACCAAAGAATCTGTCTAGTAGAGCAGACCAAATATATTTTGTTAATACAGAGATTCCTCCTGGTCCAAAAAATTGTGATGTACTTGTTTTGGATATAAATTCTGATATTTTTGATTTTATGATCCAGCAAACAAATCAAGAACTTCCTAGTTTATTACCTACAGTTACTGTCCTTGCAAATATGAATTATGGATCTGGAAGTGGAGATATCATAGATACTTTAAATAGACTATATATTATTGATACTTCTCTGGTAACTAAAGGTTATAGTTATACTGACATTATTGAAACAGCAATTAGAAATCAAGAAAGAGATATTTTGTTACCAATGTTTAATCTTAAAGAGAAATTGATGTCTTCGAGGTCAGTTGCAAAAAATTATGTTGTTGAAGTTATAAATATTATCTTAGGAGTATTAGATTTATATGACTCATCACTAAAAGTAATATTCTATGAAAGTGACTACCCAGCTGCATTGTTACTACAAAGTATACTTATTAATGTACTATCAGGAACTTCTATTGTAACTACTTAAAGTGAAAAGCTAAATTGTAAATATATTCTCCGAATTTTTTTGAGTTAATAATCCAGCAAACAAATCAAGAACTTCCTAATTTGTTATCTACCGTTACTGTTCTTGCAAGTGTGAATTGTGGATCTGTAAGTGAAGATATCACATATTTTGATAATATTGAAGCTTTATTACCTTGTATATTTTGACTTGTTGCATCTATTCCAAATAGTGTTCTCATTATTTTCCACTTAACTGAAATTGTATATGTTAATATACTTAATATAAAACTTCCACAGATGAGCATAATCCACGTAGTAAGGAAATTTAAACCAGGGAAAATATAAGATCTTATTACTAAGGACTTTCCATCATATAGTGAATAGGGGCTTGAAGGTGTAATTATATAAATAAATATATAACGAATTAGAAATTCTTGCCATACTACATGAATAATATAAACAACTATACAACTTTGTGAAAAGTGATACTGAATTTTGGATGAAAAGTTTACTTTTTGAAGTAATTCTTCTCCAAATACTCTAAATAATTCTAACCATACCCAAGTACCTAGAACAAATAGAAGTGTTGTATATCCACCAGAATAGCATGGATATGCCCACAGATATGTAACTAATAATTTGTTGTTAGGCCATGTGATAGCAATCATAGTAATTAGTATTAAATACTTTACTGGTATTATGTTTTTTACACAATTACTTCTTTCATGTTCATTATCAACTTCAAGCAACATATCTAGAAATCCTGCGATAAAAAAATAATTATAGAATATTATAGCTAATATAACTCTCAACTGAATTTCATTATCAAATACAAGTGATATTGAAAGGTAATTCTGAGAATTAAAATTTAAATCCAATATTGTTTTTATGATATTATCTAGCCTATACGCCATAAAACCAGAACCAATATAGATAGGTAGATAAGTAAGAAACGAATATTTTAATAAATTACTTAAGAAGGGATATCTTTTTAATTGAATAAATATTGGGATAAAAATATAGGGTATAATAAAACAAAAAATAGGTTGACTAGGAAATCCAAGTAAAAAGTAAAAGATTAAAACAGAAGAAGTAATTAATAAAACATGAAGTTTACAGTATTTATTTAAATGTTTATATTGATTAATTAATTTACCATCTGAATAAGTATTTTTGAATATCTGCTCATATGTGATTTTTAAGTATAAGAAACCTGGCTGATTAATCATTAATATAATGAATAACATTGGTAAGAACCAAAGCCACTCTAAACCAGAACATTTGAATTCAGCCAGATATTTAACATAAAAATCGATAATATTTAGAAAAGGAGGCTTAGGAGCGCATGGACGCCATGATGATCCAAGATATGCTGCCAAAGCAACAACAGTAAAGTAACCAATGAATGAAGGTACTATTAATCGCCTCAATTTCCTAAAGATAAATTTCCTGTAGCTATAAGTTACTATATTAAAAAATAAGAAGTTACATGTAACTGTTTGTTTATATTATTTTTAAATATTTATTTACATACCTGACAGGTCTAATTTTGAATAATATATTGCTCTACCTGATGAATAAAAAAATGTAGGCATTCCAAAATGTAATAATTGAATAATAAATCCATCAGAGATATTTTCTTCCAAATTATTAGTTGGTATGATTCTTTGCACCGCAACCATCCCATGAACAGCTAGTACAAGAACACAAGCTACACTACGTAGCCAATCAGTAAAAAAACAGCGAGACTTAAGTACTTTCCCCATCAAAGTAATTATTACTAGAAATAATCCGAAATTTATAACTAATATTGAGGGGACAAAGTTCTCAGGAGTTTACGATATATGTCTACTTATTGCCTAAGGTGACGAGCTAAATTATTCATGTAAAATAATAGCAAATATCCCCTAAATATATTAGAAGTAAAACTGAAATTCACTATCTAATATTATTTATTATTATATTATAGTAAATAGGAAATCTTAATAATTGTCATGAGAAAAAAAAAAATTTAGATGGTGAAGGGTGATGATAGATTACACTACTTTAAAAATAAAAGGGGCAGACATATATCACCACACTATGCAACTAAGTTTACAGATCTACATTACCAATAGGAATCCGTCAGTTCGATCCACTATTTACTACACCTGAACCAAGAAGGCGGCCAGCAGAACCTAATGAGTAGTCATCAAAATAAGAACTCTCTGAAGTATCAGAAGATTCCATATCACTATCAACTAAACTGTTACTTGCGGAACTTCCAAAAGGACCTACAGCTTCAGACGGAAGGTT